>NC_035441.2:167451994-167724113 GCF_002127325.2 Helianthus annuus | reverse complement strand
TTCTACCAGCAAAACGTGGCCCGTCCACATGGGTTGGCAAAGGGTGTCCATTGTCTTTGCGGTCTTAGCAGGTACAGGAAATTAAAGGTGGCAGGATCACAAAGGCTTCATCCCCCAAACAGAGGATCCCTCCACCTTTTGCAATCCTACCTATTGTCCAAAGGATCCAGGATCCTTAACCCTAAGAGCTATTGTTCAAATTACAGACCATAATTGTTCCAAATACCACTACCACAAACCACTACCATACTAAAAAAAAAATAAATTGGGCTCCGGCCTAGTCACAAATATCCATCATCGCCCAATCATGCAGCTTACACCTTTGCTGCTCCATCACCACCAGCTTCTCCGCCCTGATCCTTGTCAGCATCACCACCCTCCAGCATTGGGATATCCTCAGCTTCATCCTCGTCTTCCAGTTCCGCCAGCCTTGCCTTCCAATCTTCAACACCCCATGTGCTCTTATCGAAGGAAGGATCCTGAGCCTCCGCAGCCATCTGAAGTTGTATCTTGTACATGGCAATTGCCGCAGAGACCTTGGCATCCTGGATGATCTCCTGCTCCTCGCTATCCATATCAATCAATCTTTGAGCAGCCTCATCCTTCGTAGCCCGGAGTTCCTTCTCAAGATCTGCTATCTTGAGATCCTTCAATACGCCCATTTGTTGAAGATCGGCAATTTGGCTTTCTTGATCCTCAACATGGCCAAGATAGGTCTCGATCTCAGCAAGTTTCTGCAGAAGAGGTATAAGGAAGATTCAGGATCAGGCGATCCAAAAGGAAGCAGGATATTCAAGCAGGATACTTAAGAAGGATAACCAACAGGGGCAGTGATCCTTACCTCATTAACATAGTCGAGGAACTGTTGGCGAAGCAGAGGAAATCCCTGGAGATCTTCAGAAGTCTTTCTCTTTTTTCCCTTACCCCGAATGGGTGCTTTAAGGGCTGAAGTAGAGGGACTGGCAGCAGAAGTCTTCCTCCTCGAAGACTTGACGTTGGCAAGATCACTTATCCCAAACTTGGAAGCAGACTTGGCAGATTTGGCAGACTTTCCAGCGCCTACACAATCAGAAACAAGATAAGTTCCCTTATTAATCAAACAATCTCACATATAACTTACTTTTTACAAGGATACTTACTTGACATAGTGGCAGATGCGGAGGATACTTCCTGTGAATCTTGGACGGTGACTTGGAAACTTCTGACCTCAGGATTAAGCTTTTTAAAAGCTAAGACTCTTTCTCTTGCAGCAGGGGTTAACTTAAGATAAGCAATGGATATGGCTGCACAAAAAATAAAAAAGACGTTAGTGATCCTCATCGTATGAGACAAGTCTGATAGTGATCCTTCCAGGATCCTCTACCCTACCATGAGTGGCCCATTCCTTGGGCAGATCCTTCCCATCTGGGATGGTATCCCTTCTAACAAAGAAAAAGCGACGCTTCCAGTTTGTATCATTCTTAGTAACCTTGAAGACAGGGTGATCCTCCCCAGCTTTCCGTTTTAGCAGATATCGGCAAGAACCGAACGTGGTAAGATCATAAAGTGCGGCCAACTCTGCCATCCCCAAATCAATTCCCTTCTGCTCGATGATCCTCTCGAAGGTATACAGGACCCTCCAGATCATCGGCATAGCTTGGATATAGGATATGCCGGTTAAAGAAAAGAAGGATTGGGTGAAGGCTGGAAAAGGATACGAATACCCTATGGTGAACGGAGTAGCAGGAAAGGCCACCCAGACGTCTGAAACAAAGTCGCTCAAAGCAGTAGGAGTGAAGGATTTGAAAACAGCATTCGCCGGAAAGCAATGACGAATCCTGTCTACATGAGCATCAGTAAAGCAACATCTCTCCGTAGGAGAGTCCTTAATGATCCCTTGGCTTTTTAGGGGACTGCTCTTCTTGGAATCCTTATGTGGAGGATTTCGAAGCAACATACTCGTGGTGGAACAGAAACAGAGTAAAAGCAGAAAAAACAGAGCAAGAGAAGGAAGAAAGGAAAGAGAGAAGAAGAGAATACCTGGTCAATCTTCGGTGGAGATTATAAAGGGAGTATATCCTGAATTTAAATGCAGAGTGATCCCAACCCTATCTCCTATTTATAATCATGATTTGCAGGGATTGTCACATCTATGACGTAATGATCACAACGGCTAGTTCGCTGATAACGGCTAGTTATCCGAGTAGTCCGTTGAAGATAAGATCAGAGCAAAATATAACTCATTAATTTACAATAAACTCCTTATATTTTGGGGGCAATTGTTAGGGCTGGATTTTTATTATACATGATCCTTACACGTGATCCTAACCAGTGATCCTTGTTTCTTTGGCAGATAGTGATCCTCAGCAGACCTCCAGGATCAGGATCACGGACCATCATAGGATCCTCATGCTAACAGTTGCTTTCGTTGAGTTTAATGTTGTTTTGCAGGAATGACTAGCAGGATCCGCTCTTAGCATCATAACCAAGGGACGCGTCTTCACAATTATGGCATTAGCTTAATCGGAGATAGACGTTGCAAAGGATATGGAAACTTAGCTTGATTTAAGGACGGCAATTTAGGCTAGATTGTCTATTATTTCTAAAGGGGTAATGAGCTGATTATTAGTCTTTTTACCTAAAATAGGTCACCTACACTTGTATAAATACCACTCTTCCTCATTCGGAAGAACACACAACACAATTCTCACACGCTTAGACACTCGAAACTATAGTGATCCTTGTACTCAGCTCATTATCATCCGAAGTTGTAACTATATTTTTCTTATATTGAAGTTGGTGATCGGTAGTTGCCATCACCCGAGGTTTTTTATGCCGGAGATCATACATTGATCAAGGGCTTTTTCCTCGTATAAATCATTGTGTCTTTGCATATTTCTCACAGAAGTGATCCTTTACTTTTATAATTAACCAAGCATCATACCCCGTTTACATAAAGTTTGGTTACATTATCCTTGTGTGATTTTTGACCAAAACAAAGATGATCCTAGGTTGGCCAATGCATCAGCTTCCGTGTTATCCTCCCTTGGTACCTGTGTTAAGCTGAAAGAGACAAAAGAGAGTGCCAATTCCTTGACTATCTCTAAATATTTGGTTAGTTTTTCTCCTTTAACAGCATAGGATCCATTAAAGTGATTGGTGATTAATAATGAGTCCACATATACTTTAAGATATTTCACCCCCATATCCTTAGCAATTTGCAGGCCAGCAATTAAGGCTTCATATTCAGCCTCATTGTTAGTTGCTTGGAACTCACAGGCTATGGAGTGGGGTATTATGTCCCCCTGTGGCGATTTTAGTAGTATCCCGAGCCCTGTGCCCTTGACATTTGAGGATCCATCAGTGTGTAGTATCCAAGGATCCTTGGTCTCATCCAGCTGCTGGACCTCCAGTTCTGCTTCTTTTTGTAGATCACTACTGAAATCAGCCACAAAGTCAGCTAGTGCTTGGGATTTAATGGCTGTTCTTGGCTCATATCTTATATCATGGGCACTAAGCTTTACTGCCCACTTAGCCATTCTTCCTGACATCTCTGGTTTCCTGAGGACATTCTTAATTGGAAAGTTAGTTCTAACAACGATAGTATGGGTTTCAAAATAATCCCTTAACTTAGTTGATGCCATGATTAATGCAAGAATAAGTTTTTCGAGGTGTGAGTACCTGGATTCGGCATCAAGCAAACTCTTACTTACATAGTAGATAGGATATTGTGTACCTTCATGATCCTTAACAAGGACAGCACTTACAGCGGTTGAGGATACCGCCAAATATAAGGATAACACATCTCCTTTTTCGGGCTTTGCTAATGCTGGTGCTGAGGACATATATTCTTTAAGGGCTTGTAAAGCATTCTCATGTTTCTCAGTCCATTCAAACTTCTTGTTCTTCCTTAGGATATCGTAAAATTCTTTACATTTTTCTGAGGATTTTGATATGAACCTGTTCAGAGCTGCTATCCTGCCTGTTAGCCTTTGCACATCCTTAGCATTGGCAGGGGATTTGATATTCACCAGTGCTTTAATTTGCTCCGGACTTGCTTCAATGCCCCTCTGAGTTACCATATATCCTAAGAATTTACCTGCCTTAACACCAAAGTGGCATTTTGAAGGATTAAGCTTCATGTTATAATTATCAAGGATATCAAATGCTTCTTCCAAATCCCTTAGGTGATCCTCAGCTTTCTTTGATTTGACTACCATATCATCTATGTATACTTCCATAGTTTGTCCAATTTGATCTTTGAACATCATATTCACCAGCCTTTGATATGTTGCACCTGCATTTCTTAATCCAAAAGGCATGGCAATATAACAATACAAACCTGTTGGGGTCATAAAGGCTGTATCCTCTTGGTCAGATGGTTCCATCTGAATTTGTTGGAATCCAGATGATGCATCCATAAAGGTCAACAGTTCATGCCCCGCTGTTGCATCCACCATGGAGTCAATGTGGGGTAATGGGAAAGGATCCTTGGGACATGCCTTATTCAGATCAGTGAAATCGACACATACCCTCCACTTTTCGTTTTTCTTTTGGACAACGACCACATTGGCTAACCATTTTGGATATTTTACCTCTCTGATCATACCTGCTCGAAGTAGTCTCTCTACTTCTTCTTGGATAATGGCATTCCTTTCTGGTGCAAACTTCCTCCTTTTTTGATGGATTGGTTTGATAGACCTGTCAATGCCAAGTTTATGAGTTATGATATCCTTAGATATACCTGTCATATCTTCGTGCTTCCATGCAAAGGTAGACTTTCTTCTTTTGAGGAAGGATATCATGTCTTCTTTCATCTTGCCAAGGATCCCTGATCCGATATAGATTTTTGATTCAGGATCACTAGGATCCAAGAGGATTTCGTCCACATCTTGTTCCCTTGCCTCCAAGACATTCCTTGGAGGATACTGTAATTGTTATTGCTCCCTTGGCTTCGAGGTTGGCTTCATGGATGATGTATAACAATCCTTAGCCTCCTGCTGATCACTGTCGATCTTGATTATCCCCCATGGGCTAGGGAGTTTCACACATTGATGATAGGTGGATGGGACTGCTTTCATATCATGTATCCAGGGCCTGCCAAGGATAACATTGCAACAAGATAAACAGTCAATAACACAAAATTTTTGATAACTATGTAATCCTTCCACGTAGATTGGGAGTTTGATGTCCCCCAGAGTTTTCTTCGTTTCTCCACTGAATCCTACAAGCACGGAGGATCTTGGTGTGATGTCTGATTCTGGGATACCCATTTTCTTCAGAACATCAAGCTGGATAATGTTCACTGAGCTTCCTCCGTCAATAAGGATCCTGCGGACAAAATGGTTAGAGATAAAGAGAGTTATAACTAAACTATCATGATGAGGATCCTGGATGTTAATGCGATCATTCTCATCAAACGTTATCGTCTTTCCTTCTGAGACACTTGAGGTTCGAATAGGTCTCTCTCCATTATCCATTTTTGCTTCCTTTGCATGCCTTTTGGCCGCCGAGAAGGATGTACCACAGATGTCTGATCCTCCGGAAATAAAGTTGATCACTTGTGCATTCGCCGGAGGGGCTGGAGCCTTTTCAGGGATCCTCTCAGGATCCTGAGTCCTTTGCTTTTTTCTTCCCAACAATTCTTTTAGATGCCCTTTGCTTAACAGATATCCAATTTCTTTTCTTAAAGCTATGCATTCTTCAGTTAGATGCCCGAAATCCTCATGGTATGCACACCATTTTGACTTGTCTTTAGTCCCGGATGGTTTATCATTCTTCCTGGGCCACCTAGCTTTTTCTCCTAGATTCTGCATTGCAAGGATTAGTTCATGATTATCAACGGAAAAACAATATTCTGAGATTGGAGGATAATCTTCATCATCCTCTTCTTGGTCAACAGCATGCACATTCTGGTTGTCACTTCTATGGTAGGATTTGAATTTATTGTTCTTGAAGGAGGATCCTTGTTTCTCTTGTTTTGAGGATCCTACTTGTCTCTCCTGGATCCTCTTGTCATCCTCTAGCGGATGAACCTGAGTGCCCGAGTTCTTACTTCATCTAGATTCCTGCATGGTGTCATAACAAGATCATCATAGAATAATGAATCCTTAAGCAGTCCCATTTTGAAGGCTTCAACAGCCGTAGCCATATCCAAGTTGGGAATGTCCAAGGATTCTTTACTGAATTTAGTTATATAATCCCTTAATGATTCATTATGACTTTGAGTTACCCTATATAAATCACTAGTTAATCTTTCAAATTTTCTACTACAAGAGAATTGGTTATTGAATAAATTAACTAAATTAGCAAATGAAGTAATAGAGTAAGGGGGAAGACTTAGTGTCACACCCCGCTTTCCACGTGTCACCGGTGGGCCCTGTGTGGGGTACAGTGACGTAGTTGGCATCGTCATAGACAATCAACACAATATAATAATGCACAGCGGAAGCAGAATAGATACATTTCAACTTTTAAATAAATTGCAATAATAAATATCACAGTAGTTGAAACGGATCCACAGGCGGATCAAATAAAGTAAGATAAAAATAGTTCAACAGATATTTGTCGTCCAAGCTTGCGAGACTATAGTGGACGCTCTTAGGAAACAGCCAGCCTATTTTCGTATAGTACCTGCACTTAACCTTTTGGGAAAAATACGTCAGTTTACACTGGTAAATACAAATCGACTGACTCATTTTGAAAATGATTGAAAATTGATTTAAATGCACAAGGCATAAATGTTTTTATTAACTTGGGATAATTATATAATATAAACTTGTGAACGATTTACATGCACTCGTATCTTTGGTGGCCCGGGATCTGCTGTCCGGGCTAAGAATTAAATGACACACCACATTAAAGAGTTATCCACGACGAGTGTACGCCTACACCCCGTGCTCTGGTCGTGGCCATCTCGTAAGATAATGCCAAGGATATCCGGGACACGGTCAATAACCCCCCAAAGCCTTTAAGTAAGACAAGACTGTTTAAACGAAGTCGCACAAGCTATTCAAGACTGTACACCCATAAGGAGCAGGACTTGTGCGCCCGATCAAGCGGTATTTTAAATACCGTACCCCAAGCCCGTATAGGGAAAATAAGTCAAAATGTATTTACCTGAGCAAGTATGTAACACAAACGGTAAGTGTGGTAGCTTTTACTGGGCCTCCTAATCTGGAACAAAGGTTTATAATTAACCTATTAGATTCCTAACGGGTCTTTTATTTAAGCCTAAGCTTTGACCGGTTAGTTTTAAGAATAATACGGTTTACGCACGATTAAGCGAAAGACCGGATAGAATGTGATTTAGACCCGACAAGTTTGAATACTTGTATAATATGGGTATACTAAATACATTCTGGATTTTGAAATAAAAATGATATCGTTTGGCCCGTTTCGGTCAATTTACGCAAACTAGTTACGTAAACCGAACCGAACGTAAAAAGGGCGATACGGGTAGACAAATGATTCAAATGCAAGTTCCCTGATATAATATGCTTTAAATATGATATAATATCAGTAAGTTATGTTCTATATTGCCCGGAATAATTTTAAACTCAATTTATGCCTTAGAAGGGCATTTTGGTCATTTAAAAGATAATAAAAGAGTAAAATTAGAACTCTGAGTTTCGGGTCTGGTTTATACAGTAAATATACTTATTATAACATATTATATCAGTAGGGTATGACCCATATATCAAATTTATCATTTAAAACCAAACTATGCACCGTAGGGGTATTTTAGTAATTTCACAAGGGCTAAAAGTGCCAAAACTGGAAGTCTGAGTTCATATACTTATACTTACTGTTTTTATATGAAAATATGCTAAACACCTCAGTAGGTATAGGTCTTATATGTTTAAAACAAGTATAACGCTTACTATGCGCTTAAAACGCTAAATATGCGATTTAAGGGCGTTTTCGGGTTTTCAAATTAAATCTGAGATTTTTATATTTCCAGAACACTTAAAGTAATTTATTCATCATATAAAATCAGTAGAAAAAGGTTTCGGGTCAAAAGGATGTGTAAAACTCATTTTATGGCTAAAATGGTCAAAACCGGCATAAGCCGAAATAACTAAGCGATCTAGGATCCGTTCAGCCAAAAATTAATTAAAAATCATCAAAATTCCCAGAATATTATATTACTTCTGTTGGTAAAGAGTTTCGTATCAAAATGTGGCCAGAAACGGGTTCTACGCGAAAAGGACCGTTTATGTAAATTTATAACATAGTTTTACGCTAATGGCCATAACTCACAATCTGGACCACCAACTGATCCGAAATTTTCGGTGCAAGTTTATATATTAGAAATAAAGATTTCTACTCTTTCACTTTTCCAAAAATCACGTTTTATATCAAAAAGGGCAAAATAGTCAACTTTATGCATAAATCGGAAACATGCATTCGAATCGGCTAAGCATAGACTTATGACATAAAATTTCCAGAAAGTTTAACTAAAATGCCAATGGTCAAAAATGCTCTAAAATACAGATCTCACACATGCATGTACGGATCCGAACCGATAGTTTACGAAAAAGTCGTTTATTAAGACTTTCGGTTCCAATCCGGGTTTACACTAAAGATCGTCGAGTTGATCGTGGTAAAATACATTCTTATATTCATAATAAAGCTTTCTATGAAGATCAAACAGATTGCATATCATCTATATCATTATTCATGTCATTTTTCGCAAAAATCGCTTCTGTTGACTTTTTAGAAATAGGTTTGACTCGACATTTAGCATGCATATAGTGGGATTCAGATAGTACCCTTTTGAGGGTTTGTTTCCCATAATATTACCAACATGTATCAGGTTTCAATTCGAGAAATGACTGATTGAAACTTATTTAATCAGAAAGTCAAAGCTTATGAACAAATAGTTTGACTTTTAGCAATAATCACAACAAGAACGGATTAAAGAACGAATTGGAAGCTTACAAAGGTCCTATAGGTGCTTAGTGATCACTAGGAATCGGCCTTGATGTCCAGAGGTGCTCCAGAAGTCTGCCTTGAAGGTTCTTGAGAGCTCTTGAGTGAAGTGAGTTTCTTGATCAATTGCAAATGGCCAAGAATTTGATGAAAAATCTGTTTTAAAGCTGAAATTTCGAGGGTACTGTAGCCATAGCCATGCATGGCTTTTAATTGGAGCTTTTGGAGGCAAGAACCAGCTGTATGTCACTCAAATTCGGACCCAATTCGACCCAAAACGAAATTCCTGTCGCTGGCAGCCCCACGCGGCCCGCTTGGGTCATACCAGGCGGGTCGCCTGACCCTTGTTCAGCCAAAACTTGTTTTTATTTTGGCAGCTTTAGTCCCTGAGCTTGCGTGCGTTGTTTCGGCTACTTTTCTCGACCCGTAAACCCCCAAAATTGGTTTCTAAGAACCTTAGGACTTTTACCAACATGGAAATGTCCTCGGATAACTTTGCGCTCAACCGAAAAGCTCTGAAATTCGACGTTGACGCTTTTAGTCCCTTAAGTACGGTTTTGGCCATAACTTTCTCATACGTTGACGAAACCTCACGAAATTTTTACCACATATTCTAGTGAGTATATTTTAGCTTCTCAAAGCTTCGGGTCTGCCAAAAGTCCACTCAGAGGTATAAATTAAACATGTTGACACTTTTGGCCCCTATAGTTTGAAATACTTCACTTTTGTGCAATTTCCGCGTCGTATGATCCATGAACCATCCGTTAAAGGTTATAAACATTATGTAGGGTTATCATAGAGCCTATTTATCCATTGTTGACACTTTGGACCCTTACGTTCCATAGTTTTCACTGTTTGTCACTTTTAGTCCCTCTAAAGTATGTTTTCACATAACGGAACCTTATGACACGTGTCAAGACATTATTGGACGAAATTTTTCGAGGTGTTACATCCTCACCCCCTTAAAAGAAATCTCGACCCCGAGATTTATTCAAACAAATGGGGATATTTTTCTTTCATCGTGGATTCCACTTCCCACGTATACTCGGGTCCTCTACGGGCATCCCATTTGACCTTAACAATAGGCACGTGCTTCCGTCGAAGCTTCTTTACCTGTCGATCCTCAATCGACAAAGGTTTTTCCACAAATTTTTAGACTTTCGTCTATGTGTATATCTGTATGCGGTATAACCAGTGAATCGTCAGCGAAACACTTCTTCAAATTACAGATGTGAAACACATTATGAATGGCACTAAGTTATTCAGGCAAGTTTAACTTGTAAGCGACTGCCCCGACACGTTCGATAATCTCGAAAGGTCCTATATATCTCGGGCTTAGCTTGCCTTTCTTTCCAAATCTCATCACACCCTTCCAGGGCGATACTTTAAGCAATACTTTTTCACCTACATCGAAGTGAAAATCCTTGCGCTTAGGATCCGCATAACTTTTCTGCCTATCCCTGGCAGCTTTCAAACGATCGCGGATCTGAACGATCTTGTCTGTCGTCTCAAAGACGATATCTGGTCCAGACAACTGGACATCTCCAACTTCTGCCCAACAAATGGGCGATCTACACTTTCTACCGTATAGGGCCTCAAAAGGCGCAGCCTTTATGCTGGAATGGTAGCTATTGTTGTAGGAGAATTCAATCAGTGGTAAGTTCTTATCCCAACTACCACCCAAATCGATCGCACATGCGCGAAGCATGTCTTCCAGAGTTTGAATAGTACGCTCACTCTGACCATCAGTCTGAGGATGATAAGCCGTACTAAAATTCAAACGAGTGCCCAACGACTGTTGGAAACTTTTCCAAAAATGTGACGTATATCTAGTATCTCTATCAGAGATAATAGATATAGGTATACCATGTAGCGCTACTATCTTATCGACGTATAATTGAGCTAACATATCTGAGCTATACGTCTCCTTGATGGGTAGAAAATGGGCTGACTTAGTCAGTCTGTCTACTATGACCCATATGGTATCATTTCCCTTTTTCGTCTTCGGCAACTTGGTGATAAAATCCATTGTCACCATTTCCCATTTCCACTTGGGAATTTCAGGTTGCTGTAGCAAACCTGACGGCTTTCGATGCTCAGCCTTGACTTGCGCACAAGTCAAACATTTGGCCACATACTCGGCCACGGACTTTTTCAAACCAATCCACCAGTAGTTTGATTTCAAATCCTGGTACATCTTATCAGCTCCAGGATGAACGGAATATTTAGAGCTGTGGGCTTCCTGGAGGATAACATCCCGAAGTCCTCCATAGACTGGAACCCATATTCGTCCGTTTAGTCGTAGCATTCCATCTTTGTCGTAGGATAACTGCTCCTCAGTTACTCCTAACTTTTCTGCAGGATAGTTAGCTTCCAGCACAGCTTCCTTCTGTGCAGCTAACACCCTTTCATTCAAATTATTCCTTATCTCAATGCGCTTGGCATTGATTCTGATTGGTTTCACCCTTTCCTTTCTGCTTAAGGCGTCGGCAACCACATTTGCCTTGCCTGGATGGTATCGTATCTCGCAATCATAGTCATTGAGAGTTTCCATCCATCGCCTTTGACGCATGTTCAATTCCTTCTGATTGAACAAGTGTTGAAGACTCTTGTGATCCGAATAAATTATACACTTGGTTCCATACAAGTAATGTCTCCATAGCTTTAAAGCAAACACAACCGCACCCAATTCCAAATCGTGGGTGGTGTAGTTCTTCTCGTGCACCTTTAGCTGTCGAGAAGCGTAGGCAATGACTTTGCCTTTCTGCATGAGTACGCAACCCATGCCCGTGTGTGATGCGTCACAATACACCACAAATTCCTCTATTCCATCAGGCAATGTCAACACTGGCGCATTGCTCAACTTCTTCTTCAAGATATCGAAGGATTCCTGCTGCTTAGGGCCCCAATCAAACTTAATCTTCTTACGGGTCAATGAAGTTAGGGGCGCAGCAATCCTAGAAAAGTTTTCAATAAATCGTCTATAATATCCTGCCAATCCAAGGAAACTGCGAATCTCGGTGGGAGTCTTCGGCTCCTGCCAGTTCATGACTGCTTCTACTTTAGCGGGATCTACTTGGATACCACGCTCGCTTACTACATGTCCAAGGAATTGGACTTCTCGAAGCCAAAATTCACACTTCGAAAATTTGGCATAAAGCTTCTCTTGATGCAGAAGTTTGAGAATACAACGAAGGTGTTTCTCATGGTCAGCTTGGCTCTTCGAGTAGATAAGGATGTCATCAATAAAGACTATGACGAACTTATCTAAATAAGGCTTGCAGACGCGATTCATGAGATCCATGAATGCGGCCGGTGCGTTGGTGAGCCCAAACGGCATCACTAGGAACTCGTAATGTCCATAACGAGTCCTAAACGCTGTCTTGTGTACGTCTTCCTCCTTGACCTTCAACTGATGATATCCTGACCTTAGGTCAATCTTGGAGAAATAGCTTGCTCCTTGCAGTTGATCGAACAGATCGTCGATCCTGGGTAACGGATACCTATTCTTGATAGTGACCTTGTTAAGCTCACGATAATCGATGCACAGACGCATCGACCCATCCTTCTTTTTAACGAACAAGATTGGCGCTCCCCAAGGAGACGAGCTAGGTCTAATAAAACCTTTAGCTAACAAATCATCCAACTGCGTCCTCAACTCCTTCATCTCCGTTGGTGCCAATCTGTATGGTGCTCTTGCTACAGGTGCAGCACCTGGAATAATGTCTATCCGGAACTCCACTTGTCTATCCGGTGGCAACCCGGGTAGCTCTTCAGGAAAAACCTCAGGATATTCCGAAATAACAGGGATATCCTCAATCTTCGGCTTCGGCTCATCTATGGTAACTTGTGCCATATAAATGACACATCCCTTCTGCATGCATCTGGATGCTTTGAGCATGGACACTTGCTCAGGCAATCCATGCTGGGTATCTCCTTGAATAGTAAGTGACTCACCAGACGGAGTCTTCACTATCACCTGCTTTCTATTGCACAGAATCTGGGCTTGGTTACTCGCCAACCAATCCATGCCTATTACTATGTCGAATCCAGCTAACTTAAAGGGAAGCAAGGATAACGGGAAAGAATGATTCCTAATGGATATAACACATCCATCTAGAACAGTTGAGGCGGTTTCTATGGTTCCATCGGCTAATTCCACCTCATATTTCACACTTAAGGTTTTAACAGGAAGGTTCAACAGTTTACAAAACTTATCATCTACAAACGACTTATCAGCTCCTGAATCAAACAAGACTCTAGCAAAAACATCATTTACAAGAAACGTACCGGTAATGACGTTGTCGTCAAGGACTGCTTCCTTAGCGTCCATTCTGAAGACTCTCGCATTAGTCTTCTTCCCATCATCTGCTTTCCTCGCATTCTTTGGGCAGTTGGGCCGAATATGCCCTTTCTCGTTGCAACCGAAACAAGTTGCATCCTTCATTTTCTTGCAATCCACAGCTTTATGATCTGTGGACTTGCAGATCCCACAACGTTTCTCGAAAGACTGGGACTTAGACACCTGCCTGCATCTCCCAAAATGATGCCTCTTACAAACCTTGCATTTGGGTTTCTCACCCGACTGATCCCCTTTCTTGAACCCCGACCCTTTCCTATGGTCGTTGTTTCCCTTGTGTCGTTTCTCAGATCTTCGTGAGGTGTCATCCTCACGTTTCCTTTTGTTCTCTTCCGAGCTCTTCATAGCTCTAAGTCTGACGACATCTTGAGTGAGGGAGAGGGATAGATCAGCTACTGATCTAAATGTAGTAGGCCTTGAAGCCTTGACACTTGCCTTTATCTCCGGTGCCAGACCCCCAATAAGTCTAGCGATCCTACGCGGCTCCGGGGTCACCAGATAAGGCACTAACCGGGATAAGGTGTTGAACGTAGTAAGATACGCTTGACAATCGAGATTCTTCATAACTAGAGACACAAAATCCGATTCAATTCTTTCAACCTCATGCTGTGGGCAGAAGTTCTCCTTAATCAGGGCCACAAACTGTTCCCATGACAAACCGTACAGTGTGGCCTTACCGGCAGCTTGTAGGAGTGACTTCCACCATGCTAACGCATCTCCCTTGAATGACTGGGACACGTACTTCACGACGTCCCTATCAGCACACCCGCTGATATCAACCACAGTATCCATCTCATCAATCCACGTCATGCAATCGACGGCTCCCTTTTCCCCAGTGAAATCTCTGGGCTTGCAAGATACAAAATACTTGTACGTACAGGACCTGCTGTACGTGTCATGTTTCAGCTTAATCTCCTGCTTTGGGACGTTGCTGTGGTTGGAGGAGTGATTATCATCCTCAGCTTTCTTCGGCTCACTCTTTTTAGAGGGTGGCTTACTATGAGCCTCAGAATGAGTCTTGGGCTTTGCGTGCGTTTCTGTTCGGGTCCTACTCCGAGTACCACTAGATTCCCTGAATTGCCTATCCATAGCTTTGGCAACAGCGTTATCTATCAGTGCTTGCAACTCTGCACCGGTAACGTGAATCTTTGCATTATCTGAGTGTTCCCCAGAATGACTGTTGGTCTCCTCCGATTTGGCCATTGTAGCTTTAAGCTACAATAAAGGACAAGGTCTAATTTAGAACCTAACAGTATTATCGTTCTAGACGATTTATTAACCATGGTATCAAGAACCTTAGCAGTTAATTTAATTAATTTCATTCAGGCTCTTATTAGCAATCAAGGAATGAAAATATATATATATTGGCACCATAGGCCTAGTCACATGGACAATCACTAAATTATAAAATTTAGATTTTTATAGGATTATAAATTGTATAATTAAACAAATAATCCTTTACTAGACAGAGAGTCATAAACCACAACTGTCACTATATGACATAGTCATAACCCGTAGGTATCAAGTCATTAATAGACTTGTATACAGATATAATCTGTAGATAATTTATTAAAAAGGGTGGCTTGTGTGATTTTACAGATCACGCTTGGCCAGGAATGTTAACATGTTTTCAGATGTTAACAGGGAGTTGAATCCTTTCAACCAGGTTTTACCATCATGGCCAGGCCTGTTAATAAGGCATTCAAGCTAGGTTATACCTTACTAAGATTCTTATAAAATGGCAAATCAAATAAAAATTGATATTTTCCATTATTTTAATATTATATTCATGCATATAAATAAAAATGAGAAATTCAAATTAACCATTTCAAATTTCAAATAAAGTACCAGTACATATTTGCCCTAAACGGGACTTTGAAATAACATGAATAACATGCCCGCGCAGGGGCTAAACAAATAACAACAAAAGCAAAATAAAATAAAGCAAACCCACGCAGGGGTCAACAGAACAGCATACCCACGCAGGGGTAGAATAAGACAGATATACCCACGCAGGGGTAGAGTACAAGGATAGATGTCCACGCAGGGACATGAGTACATGAGACAATAATTAAAGGATTCAATGATCCCTCTTGCTCTTACCCTTGAGCAAATCAAACACCTTCTTGAACATGCCACTGGTGCGACGGCGATCAGCTCGCATCTCGTGTTGAAACTCACGTCGCATGCTATCAATCCCATGCAGGATTTCCTGAACCTGCGGCGGCGACATCATAGGTGCCGGCGGCGGTGGCTGGTACTGCTGCGGCTGCGGCGGCTGGTACTGCTGCGGCTGCGGTGGCTGCTGGTAACCCGGAGGGTAACCAAAAGTAGACTGCCCAGCAGCCCAAGTGTCTCCCAATGGACCACTAGGTGGGAGTGAGCTGTAGTTCACAGCTTGCCAATAAGGGTCTCCTGTGTAATCATAACCCTGAGGGAAAACATGCTCGAACGGGTTAAACTGAGCTGCACTAGCATAAGCCGGAATCGGCTCTCCATAGTTCTGCGGCGGCAGAGGCGGGATCGGTACTGAAGTGACCTCCGATACGGGATGCTGAGACTCCCCCGTCTCGGACTCCCCGGGAAGAGACGTGTAGCGGCTGCTACCAACATGTGGAGGGGTGCCTATGCGAATCCCTCCGCGCGTAGACATGCGCGCATTCCTCCTAGGCCTCTGAGGCGGAGGAGGTAAAACTGGTGGCGGCGGTGGTGACGGAGTGATCACGTCACGCCATAGGGCCTCAGATAGGTCCTGCGGTAGAGGCGGCTGCTGCTGAAGCTGCTGCTGCTGCGAGTGGTGCTGCGAGTGCACCGGCGAAACCTGGTGAGACTGGAGCATCGGAGAGTTGTGGCTGGGGGTGTAATACCAATCATGCTGCTTAAATCTCTCCTGAAAGCTGTCCCCACCATTGTAGGGTGATCCCCTAAATGGCGACCCATCCGATATCTCAATCGGATGGTTAGGCGTACCTGACGGTGGTAGCGAGGGGTCCGTATCCTCGTCGACGTCCATCTCGTGACCACCAGAAAAGTGGTCCTCCGGTCCGAGTGGGTTATGACCCACTGGCTCATCCACAAAAGCATCAGGGTTATATAAACCCTGGTAGTCTGGTGCTGGATACTGGTGCGGTGACTGATGCAAAGGTATGTAGGATCCATGCGAACCATGGGGCCCATTCTCCGAGTGGGGCCCAAACGAGTGGGGTAATGACGGTGAAGTGCTGGCGGATACCGAGTGTCTAGCAGGCTCGGCGAAAGACCTCCAAAGGTCGTTGGCGGCTGTGTTGTGCGTGGCGGATGGAGCTCGCCTATGTGAGGGCCCTGCCTCATGGTCGTGGGATGTAGCAAATCCTCCTCGACCTCTCATCCGTGGCGGCATAATGATCCTGTCAAAAGTCAAACAAGTTGCACAACAAATATATAAGACAAAGCAAAATAATAAACATAAATTAAACGAAATGTTGAACATTTCCTAAGTTCTTTGTCTAGACTCGAAAATCGAGGAATGTGCATTTGTGTAACTGAGATTAAACACAAAAGACTAGTGTTTAATTCACTCAGCGTTGGCTCTGATACCAACCTGTCACACCCCGCTTTCCACGTGTCACCGGTGGGCCCGGTGTGGGGTACAGTGACGTAGTTGGCATCGTCATAGACAATCAACACAATATAATAATGCACAGCGGAAGCAGAATAGATACATTTCAACTTTTAAATAAATTGCAATAATAAATATCACAGTAGTTGAAACGGATCCACAGGCGGATCAAATAAAGTAAGATAAAAATAGTTCAACAGATATTTGTCGTCCAAGCTTGCGAGACTATAGTGGACGCTCTTAGGAAACAGCCAGCCTATTTTCGTATAGTACCTGCACTTAACCTTTTGGGAAAAATACGTCAGTTTACACTGGTAAATACAAATCGACTGACTCATTTTGAAAATGATTGAAAATTGATTTAAATGCACAAGGCATAAATGTTTTTATTAACTTGGGATAATTATATAATATAAACTTGTGAACGATTTACATGCACTCGTATCTTTGGTGGCCCGGGATCTGCTGTCCGGGCTAAGAATTAAATGACACACCACATTAAAGAGTTATACACGACGAGTGTACGCCTACACCCCGTGCTCTGGTCGTGGCCATCTCGTAAGATAATGCCAAGGATATCCGGGACACGGTCAATAACCCCCCAAAGCCTTTAAGTAAGACAAGACTGTTTAAACGAAGTCGCACAAGCTATTCAAGACTGTACACCCATAAGGAGCAGGACTTGTGCGCCCGATCAAGCGGTATTTTAAATACCGTACCCCAAGCCCGTATAGGAAAAATAAGTCAAAATGTATTTACCTGAGCAAGTATGTAACACAAACGGTAAGTGTGGTAGCTTTTACTGGGCCTCCTAATCTGGAACAAAGGTTTATAATTAACCTATTAGATTCCTAACGGGTCTTTTATTTAAGCCTAAGCTTTGACCGGTTAGTTTTAAGAATAATACGGTTTACGCACGATTAAGCGAAAGACCGGATAGAATGTGATTTAGACCCGACAAGTTTGAATACTTGTATAATATGGGTATACTAAATACATTCTGGATTTTGAAATAAAAATGATATCGTTTGGCCCGTTTCGGTCAATTTACGCAAACTAGTTACGTAAACCGAACCGAACGTAAAAAGGGCGATACGGGTAGACAAATGATTCAAATGCAAGTTCCCTGATATAATATGCTTTAAATATGATATAATATCAGTAAGTTATGTTCTATATTGCCCGGAATAATTTTAAACTCAATTTATGCCTTAGAAGGGCATTTTGGTCATTTAAAAGATAATAAAAGAGTAAAATTAGAACTCTGAGTTTCGGGTCTGGTTTATACAGTAAATATACTTATTATAACATATTATATCAGTAGGGTATGACCCATATATCAAATTTATCATTTAAAACCAAACTATGCACCGTAGGGGTATTTTAGTAATTTCACAAGGGCTAAAAGTGCCAAAACTGGAAGTCTGAGTTCATATACTTATACTTACTGTTTTTATATGAAAATATGCTAAACACGTCAGTAGGTATAGGTCTTATATGTTTAAAACAAGTATAACGCTTACTATGCGCTTAAAACGCTAAATATGCGATTTAAGGGTGTTTTCGGGTTTTCAAATTAAATCTGAGATTTTTATATTTCCAGAACACTTAAAGTAATTTATTCATCATATAAAATCAGTAGAAAAAGGTTTCGGGTCAAAAGGATGTGTAAAACTCATTTTATGGCTAAAATGGTCAAAACCGGCATAAGCCGAAATAACTAAGCGATCTAGGATCCGTTCAGCCAAAAATTAATTAAAAATCATCAAAATTCCCAGAATATTATATTACTTCTGTTGGTAAAGAGTTTCGTATCAAAATGTGGCCAGAAACGGGTTCTACGCGAAAAGGACCGTTTATGTAAATTTATAACATAGTTTTACGCTAATGGCCATAACTCACAATCTGGACCACCAACTGATCCGAAATTTTCGGTGCAAGTTTATATATTAGAAATAAAGATTTCTACTCTTTCACTTTTCCAAAAATCACGTTTTATATCAAAAAGTGCAAAATAGTCAACTTTATGCATAAATCGGAAACATGCATTCGAATCGGCTAAGCATAGACTTATGACATAAAATTTCCAGAAAGTTTAACTAAAATGCCAATGGTCAAAAATGCTCTAAAATACAGATCTCACACATGCATGTACGGATCCGAACCGATAGTTTACGAAAAAGTCGTTTATTAAGACTTTCGGTTCCAATCCGGGTTTACACTAAAGATCGTCGAGTTGATCGTGGTAAAATACATTCTTATATTCATAATAAAGCTTTCTATGAAGATCAAACAGATTGCATGTCATCTATATCATTATTCATGTCATTTTTCGCAAAAATCGCTTCTGTTGACTTTTTAGAAATAGGTTTGACTCGACATTTAGCATGCATATAGTGGGATTCAGATAGTACCCTTTTGAGGGTTTGTTTCCCATAATATTACCAACATGTATCAGGTTTCAATTCGAGAAATGACTGATTGAAACTTATTTAATCAGAAAGTCAAAGCTTATGAACAAATAGTTTGACTTTTAGCAATAATCACAACAAGAACGGATTAAAGAACGAATTGGAAGCTTACAAAGGTCCTATAGGTGCTTAGTGATCACTAGGAATCGGCCTTGATGTCCAGAGGTGCTCCAGAAGTCTGCCTTGAAGGTTCTTGAGAGCTCTTGAGTGAAGTGAGTTTCTTGATCAATTGCAAATGGCCAAGAATTTGATGAAAAATCTGTTTTAAAGCTGAAATTTCGAGGGTACTGTAGCCATAGCCATGCATGGCTTTTAATTGGAGCTTTTGGAGGCAAGAACCAGCTGTATGTCACTCAAATTCGGACCCAATTCGACCCAAAACGAAATTCCTGTCGCTGGCAGCCCCACGCGGCCCTCTTGGGTCATACCAGGCGGGTCGCCTGACCCTTGTTCAGCCAAAACTTGTTTTTATTTTGGCAGCTTTAGTCCCTGAGCTTGCGTGCGTTGTTTCGGCTACTTTTCTCGACCCGTAAACCCCCAAACTTGGTTTCTAAGAACCTTAGGACTTTTACCAACATGGAAATGTCCTCGGATAACTTTGCGCTCAACCGAAAAGCCCTGAAATTCGACGTTGACGCTTTTAGTCCCTTAAGTACGGTTTTGGCCATAACTTTCTCATACGTTGACGAAACCTCACGAAATTTTTACCACATATTCTAGTGAGTATATTTTAGCTTCTCAAAGCTTCGAGTCTGCCAAAAGTCCACTCAGAGGTATAAATTAAACATGTTGACACTTTTGGCCCCTATAGTTTGAAATACTTCACTTTTGTGCAATTTCCGCGTCGTATGATCCATGAACCATCCGTTAAAGGTTATAAACATTATGTAGGGTTATCATAGAGCCTATTTATCCATTGTTGACACTTTGGACCCTTACGTTCCATAGTTTTCACTGTTTGTCACTTTTAGTCCCTCTAAAGTATGTTTTCACATAACGGAACCTTATGACACGTGTCAAGACATTATTGGACGAAATTTTTCGAGGTGTTACACTTAGCAGCCATTTAAGAGCTGATCCAGTAAGAGTGGATCCAAATCCTTTACATAGGCATGCTTCCTTTAGCTTTTCCGAGATTGGATTGATCTCCATCCTTTCCCTGTATTGTGCTATGTGCTCCTCAGGATCCGTTGTACCATCATACAGCTTCATAGTAGGGATATGGAACCTTTTGGGTACCTCTGCATCACAAATTGGTGGTGCAAAGCGAGATACCTTATGGCTTCCGTCTGCAATCTCTGGGATAGGCTTGACTACCCCTGGAACACTTGAGATCATATCTTTTAGCTTCTGCAACTCCCTGGCCATAGCATGATTGATACCTGTATCCTGCATGAATCCATGGTTAGTGGTAAGATAATTATTTAAAGTGTTACCTCCCATTGAGTTCAAGTTAGGAACATTGGGTGTGAATCCATATTGCTGGGATTCTGGGATAACGGAGGGACCAGTGGAAGCAATGGTCTGCATTGGAATGAAGTCCCCTTGATGGACATCTAGACTTCCTGTTTGCAAACTTTTTAGGGATCCTGGCATCTGCAAGGATCCTGGTATCTGGGATGATCCTGGAACAAAGGAGGATCCTTGACCCTGGGATGATCCTGGAACAAAGTAGGATCCTTGAAACTGCTGTGCTCCCGGATAGGCTCCTGAATTCATGAAGGATCCCATATGCTGGGGATAGGATCCTGCCGGCTGAAAGTGTGAGCCTGATGCCTGAGTCATTGCTGCCGATCCGAGGTGCAATCCTCTTGATTCTCCCATAATTTGCACATCTGGGATTCCCGATGGCTGAGAAGTGATCATTGGAGTATCAAAGCTCAAGGATTTGGGCATCAGTGGGGAATGATCCTCTGCCGTTTTCTTTTGTCTTTTGAGGTCTCCAATTTCCCTGAGGATCCTTTCATTAGTTTCATCCTGCCGCTGCATACGATCCTTCATCTGCAAAATCAAAGTAAATACGTCACTAGTACTGGGAGTATAAGAATTCATAGTAGAAGAAGATGGAGGTTTAGAGTTAGTAGGAGTTGGTCTCTTCTCAGCATTCTTCTGGGGTCCTGCCGGTGGAGGAGGCAGAGTGTTCTGAGACGAGGTGACTGCAGACATCACCGTGGACGTGTTTTTCAATGATGAAGCCATGTAATTCTTTGAAATGATTTCGAACAAAAGGTTTTCTTATGAATGAAGCACCAATTGCCCCACGGTGGGCGCCAAACTGTTTTGGTCAAAAATCACACAAGGATAATGCAACCAAACTTTATATAAATGGGGTATGATGCTTGGTTTATAGAAAAAGTAAAGGATCACTTCAGTGTGAAATATGCAAAGACACAATGATTTATACGAGGAAAAAGCCCTTGATCAATATATGATCTCCGGCATAAAAAACCTCGGGTGATGGCAACTACCGATCACCAAACTTCAATATATCAAAATATGGTTACAACTTCGGATGATAATGAGCTGAGTACAAGGATCACTATCGTAATGTGTGTCTAAGCGTGTGAGAATTGTGTTGTGTGTTCTTCCGAATGGGGAAGAGTGTTATATATACAAGTGTAGGTGACCTATTTTAGGTAAAAAGACTAATAATCAGCTCATTACCCCTTTAGAAATAAAAGCAAATCTAGCCTAAATTATCGCCCTTAAATCATGCCAAGTTTCCATATCCTTCACAACGTCCATCTCCGATTAAGCACATGCTATAGTTGTAAAGACGCGTCCTTTGATTGTGATGCTTAAGAGCGGATCCTGCTAGATGTCCTGCAAAACAACATTAAATTCAACGAAAGCAACTGTTAGCACGAGGATCCTATGATGGTCCGTGATCCTGATCCTGGAACTCTGCTGAGGATCACTATCTGCCAAAGAAACAAGGATCACTGGTTAGGATCACACGTGAGGATCATGTATTGTAAAAATCCAGCCCCAACACCATAGATGTCTGATCCTTCGGAAATAAAGTTGATCACTTGTGCATTCGCCGGAGGGGCTGGAGCCTTTTCAGGGATCCTTTCAGGATCCTGAGTCCTTTGCTTTTTTCTTCCCAATAATTCTTTTAGATGCCCCTTGCTTAACAGATATCCAATTTCTTTTCTTAAAGCTATGCATTCTTCAGTTAGATGTCCGAAATCCTCATGGTATGCACACCATTTCGACTTGTCTTTAGTCCCGGATGGTTTATCATTCTTCCTGGGCCACCTAGCTTTTTCTCCTAGATTCTGCATTGCAAGGATTAGTTCATGATTATCAACGGAAAAACAATATTCTGAGATTGGAGGATAATCTTCATCATCCTCTTCTTGGTCAACAGCATGCACATTCTGGTTGTCATTTCTATGGTAGGATTTGAATTTATTGTTCTTGAAGGAGGATCCTTGCTTCTCCTGTTTTGAGGATCCTACTTGTCTCTCCTGGATCCTCTTGTCATCCTCTAGCCGGATGAACCTGAGTGCCCGAGTTCTTACATCATCTAGATTCCTGCATGGTGTCATAACAAGATCATCATAGAATAATGAATCCTTAAGCAGTCCCATTTTGAAGGCTTCAACAGCCGTAGCCATATCCAAGTTGGGAATGTCCAAGGATTCTTTACTAAATTTAGTTATATAATCCCTTAATGATTCATTATGACTTTGAGTTACCCTATATAAATCACTAGTTAATCTTTCAAATTTTCTACTACATGAGAATTGGTTATTGAATAAATTAACTAAATTAGCAAATGAAGTAATAGAGTAAGGGGGAAGACTTAGCAGCCATTTAAGAGCTGATCCAGTAAGAGTGGATCCAAATCCTTTACATAGGCATGCTTCCTTTAACTTTTCCGGGATTGGATTGATCTCCATCCTCTCCCTGTATTGTGCTATGTGCTCCTCAGGATCCGTTGTACCATCATACAGCTTCATAGTGGGGATATGGAACCTTTTGGGTACCTCTGCATCACAAATCGGTGGTGCAAAACGAGACACCTTATGGCTTCCATCTGCAATCTCCGGGATAGGCTTGACTACCCCTGGAACACTTGAGATCATATCTTTTAGCTTCTGCAACTCCCTGGCCATAGCATGATTGACACCTGTATCCTGCATGAATCCATGGTTAGTGGTAAGATAATTATTTAAAGTGTTACCTCCCATTGAGTTCAAGTTAGGAACAGTGGGTGTGAATCCATATTGTTGGGATTCTGGGATAACGGAGGGACCAGTGGAAGCAATGGTCTGCATTGGAATGAAGTCCCCTTGATGGACATCTAGACTTCCTGTTTGCAAACTTTTTAGGGATCCTGGCATCTGGAAGGATCCTGGTATCTGGGATGATCCTGGAACGAAGGAGGATCCTTGAACCTGGGACGATCCTGGAACAAAGAAGGATCCTTGAACCTGGGACGATCCTGGAACAAAGGAGGATCCTTGACCCTGGGATGATCCTGGAACAAAGTAGGATCCTTGAAACTGATGTGCTCCCGGATAGGCTCCTGAATTCATGAAGGATCCCATATCCTGGGGATAGGATCCTGCCGGCTGAAAGTGTGAGCCTGATGCCTGAGTCATTGCTGCCGATCCGAGGTGCAATCCTCTTGATTCTCCCATAAGTTGCATGTCTGGGACTCCCGATGGCTGAGAAGTGATCATTGGAGTATCAAAGCTCAAGGATTTGGGCATCAGTGGGGAATGATCCTCTGCCGCTTTCTTTTGTCTTTTGAGATCTCCAATTTCCCTGAGGATCCTTTCATTAGTTTCATCCTGCCGCTGCATACGATCCTTCATCTGCAAAATCAAAGTAAATACGTCACTAGTACTAGGAACAGAAGAATTCATAGCAGAAGAAGATGGAGGTTTAGAGAAGATAGGATTTGGTCTCTTCTCAGCATTTTTCTAGGATCCTGCCGGTGGTGGAGGCAGAGTGTTCTGGGACGAGGTGACTGCAGACATTGCCGTGGACGTATTCTTCAATGATGAAGCCATGTAACTCTTTGAAATAATTTCGAACAAAAAGGTTTTCTTATGAATGAAGCACCAATTGCCCCACGGTGGGCGCCAAACTGTTTTGGTCAAAAATCACACAAGGATATTGCAACCAAACTCTAAGTAAATGGGGAATGATGCTTGGTTTATTGAAAAAGTAAAGGATCACTTTAGTAAGAAATATGCAAGTGACACAAGGATTTATACGAGGAAAAAGCCCTTGATCAATGAATGATCTCCGGCATAAAAAACCTCGGGTGATGGCAACTACCGATCACCAACTTCAATATATAAAAATATGGTTACAACTTCGGATGATAATGAGCTGAGTACAAGGATTACTATCGTAATGTGTGTCTAAGCGTGTGAGAATTGTGTTGTGTGTTCTTCCGAATGGGGAAGAGTGTTATATATACAAGTGTAGGTGGCCTATTTTAGGTAAAAAGACTAATAATCAGCTCATTACCCCTTTAGAAATAAAAGTAAATCTAGCCTAAATTGTCGCCCTTAAATCATGCCAAGTTTCCATATCCTTTGCTACGTCCATCTCCGATTAAGCACATGCTATAATTGTAAAGACGCGTCCTTTGATTATGATGCTAAGAGCGGATCCTGCTAGTCATTCCTGCAAAACAACATTAAAGTTAACGAAAGCAACTGTTAGCATGAGGATCCTTGTGATGGTCCGTGATCCTGATCCTGGAACTCTGCTGAGGATCACTATCTGCCAAAGAAACAAGGATCACTGGCTAGGATCACATGTAAGGATCATGTATTGTAAAAATCCAGCCCTAACACTAAGGTTTTGACATTTTCATGTCACCAAGTTTGGATAGTCGCCAGTAAGGGCCATACTCCAGTTTACATACGATCCTTGGGCTTGTCCCCAGTTATCCTTTGGGCTTGTCCCCAGTTATCCTTTGGGCTTGTCCCCAGTTATCCTTTGGGCTTGTCCCCAGCTACTAATTTATCTTTCACATTGGCTTAGTCCCAAGTTATGTTCCATTTCTCAGGTTTTCGAAGTTAAACAATTAAGGATCCTTAATCCTTATTATCCATTAAAATTTCATTTACGGTTATCTTGATTGAAGGTTAGGATCCTAACTTGGATTCTCATGTATGATCCTTGACTATTTTGATTATACTCATTATTTTGAATAACCCTTACACTTTGACAACTAAACCTATGATCCTCGATCATAAACTATTTTTGAAAATTTTTCGATTACAGGATATTTGATCCAGGATCATATCCTAAAATGATTGAACATGATTTGCTTAACAATTGGAAAATAAAAGGATAAACAAAGGATAACAACACGAGATAAGCCAGAAAGATTAGAGTTATTTTATTAACAAAGGATTTTAAACCCTTCAAAGTTGTCGAAATTGCCAACCCACGTTTCTACCAGCAAAACGTGGCCGGTCCACATGGGTTGGCAAAGGGTGTCCATTGTTTATGCGGTCATAGCAGGTGCAGGAAAGTAAAAGTGGCAGGATCACAAAGGCTTCATCCCCCAAACAGAGGATCCCTCCACCATTTGCGATCCTACCTATTGTCCAAAGGATCCAGGATCCTTAATCCTAAAACTATTGTTTAAGTTACAGACCATCATTGTTTAAAACATCACCGCTACCAAAATTAAAAAATTGGGCTCTGGCTATGTCTAGAAGTTTCCTTCATCGCCCAATTCTGCAGCTCAAACTTTCGCAGCACCATCACCACCAGCTCCACTTGCTTCCCCCTGATCCTTGCCAGCATCACCACCTTCAAGCATTGGGATCTCCTCGGCTTCATCATCATCCTCCAACTCTGCTAACCTTGCCTTCCAGCCCTCCACATCCCATGTGCTCTTGTCAAAGGCAGGATCCTGAGCCTCCGCAGCCATCTGCAATTGGATCTTATACATAGCTATTGCGGCAGAGACCTTGGCATCCTGGGTGATCTCCTGCTTCTCACAATCCATGTTGATCAGCATTTGAGCAGCTTCATCCTTGGTAGCCCGGAGTTCCTTCTCAAGATCAGCTATCTTGAGATCCTTCAGCACGCCCATTTGTTGGAGGTCGGCGATTTGATGGTCCTGATCCTCAACATGGCCAAGGTAGGTTTCTATTTCAGCAAGTTTCTGCAGAAAGGGAAAAGGTAAGTTCAGGACCAGGTGATCCTCAAACAAGCAGGATATACAAGCAGGATATACAAGCAGAATATACAAGCAAGAGCAATGATCCTTACTTCATTAACATAATCAAGAAACTGTTGGCGGAGCAGGGGAAATCCTTGAAGATCCTCAGAAGCCTTTCTCTTCTTTCCCTTACCCCTAATAGGTGCTTTAGGGGCTGAAGCAGATGGACTAGCAACAGGGGTCTTCTTCCTTGTAGACTTGACATTAGCAAGATCATCAATACCAAACTTGGAGGCAGACTTGACATATTTCCCAGCGCCTACACAATCAAAATAAGATAAGTACTCTAACTAATTTAAAAATCTTACATAAAACTACTTTTTAAATGAGGATACTTACTTGACATTGTGGCAGATGCGGAAGATACTTCCTGTGAATCTTGAATGGCAACTTGAAAACTTCTGGTCTCAGGATCAAGCTTTTTGAAGGCTAAAACTCTCTCTCTTGCAGCAGGAGTCAACTTGAGATGAGCAACAGATATGGCTGCACAAAAAACAAAATATTAGTGATCCTCACCCTAAGGAACAAACCTTATGGTGATCCTTCCAGGATCCTCTATCCTACCATGAGTAACCCACTCCTTGGGCAGATCCTTCCCATTAGGGATGGTATCCCTCCTAACGAAGAAAAATCGTCGCTTCCAATTCGTGTCATTCTTGGTGACCTTAAGAATAGGGTGATCCTCTCCAGCTTTCCGTTAAAACAAATATCGACAGGATCCAAACGTTGTGAGATCATACATCTCATCCAGCTCCGCCATTCCTAAATCAATCCCTTCCTGCTCAATGATCCTTTCAAGGGTATATAAAACCCTCCAGATCATTGGCATGGCCTGGATATAGGAGATGCCGGTGAGGGAAAAGAAGGACTGGGTGAATTGAGGAAAAGGATACGAATATCCTATTAAGAACGGAGTAACGGGAAAGGCTACCCAAGTATCAGAAATAAAGTCACTCAAAGCAGTGGGAGTGAAGGACTTGAAGATGGTGTTCGCCGGAAAACAATGACGGATTCTATTAACCTGAGGATCAGTAAAACAGCACTTCTCGGTGGGAGAGTCTTTGATGATCCCTTGACCTTTCAAGGGACTGTTCTTCTCAGGATCCTTATGAGGGGAATTCCGGAGCAACATATTTGCAGAAGAATGGAAAGAGACAGAGAAACAGAGTAAGAGAAGGAAGAAAAGAGGAGAATACCTGATCAATCTTCGGACGAGATTATAAAGAGAGTTTCTCTTGAATTTAAATGCAAATTAATCCTATCTCTATCTCCTATTTATAATGATGATCTGCAGGGCTGTCACTTCTGTGACGTAAGAATTGCAACGGCTAGTCCGACTTCAACGGCTAGTTATCCGATTAACTTGTTGCGGATAAGATCAAGCAAATATAACTCATTCATTTACAATATTACTCCTTAAATTTTGGGGGCAATTGTTAGGGCTGGATTCTTATAACATATGATCCTTACATGTGATCCTAACCAGTGATCCTTATTTCTTTGGCAGATAGTGATCCTCAGAAGAGTTCCAGGATCAGGATCACGGACCATCATAAGGATCCTCATGCTAACAGTTGTTTTCATTGGATTTAATGTTATCTTGCAGGAATGTCTAGCAGGATCAGCTCTTAGCAACGTAATCAAGGGACTCGTCTTTACAACTTTGGCATATGCTTAATCAGAGATGAACGTTGTAGAGGATATGGAAACTCGGCATGATTTAAGGGCGATAATTTAGGCTAGATTTACTTTTATTTCTAAAGGGGTAATGAGCTGATTGTTAGTCTATTTACCTAAAATAGGTCACTCACACAGTCACACTTGTATATATAACACTCTTCCCCATTCGGAAGACACACAACACATTTCTCACACGCTTAGACACTCGATACTATAGTGATCCTTTTACTCAGCTCATTATCATCCGAAGTTGTAACCATTTTTTTTTTTTTTGTTATATTGAAGTTTGGTGATCGGTAGTTGCCATCACCCGAGGTTTTTTATGTCGGAGATCATTCATTGATCAAGGGCTTTTTCCTCGTATAAATCCTTGTGTCACTTGCATATTTCTCACTAAAGTGATCCTTTACTTTTTCAACAAACCAAGCATCATTCCCCGTTTACTTAGAGTTTGGTTGCATTATCCTTGTGTGATTTTTGACCAAAACAAAGGTAATGTCTCCAAATCTTAAGGGCAAAAATTATGGCTCCAAATTCCAAATCATGGGTTGAATAATTTTCTTCATGATTCTTAAGCTGTCTGGATGCGTAAGCTATAACCTTTTGACGTTGCATTAACACACATCCGTAACCTAACTTAGAAGCGTCACAATAGACTACAAAGTCTTCAGTTCCTTCTAGTAACGCTAGTATGGGTGCATGGGTTAATCTTTGCTTAAGGATTCTAAAGGCTTCTTCTTGTTTTGGTCCCCATTCAAACTTAATGGATTTACAAGTTAACTTGGTTAAGGGAATGGCTATTCTAGAAAAATCTTGAATAAATCTTCTATAATAACCGGCCAATCCTAAGAAACTTCTAACCTTGGTTGGCGACTCAGGGGTTTTCCATTTGGTAATTGCTTCGATCTTTGTTGGATCCGCATGAATTCCTTTATGATCGACTAAGTGTCCAAGAAATTGCACGTTCTCTAACCAAAACTCGCACTTGGAAAACTTAGCGTAAAGCTTTTCCTTTCTTAATAAACTTAAAAGTAAGTGCAAATGCTTTGCATGATCCTCTTTACTTTTAGAGTAAATTAGAATATCATCTATGAAGACAATTATGAATTTATCCAAATATGGCTTACATATTCGGTTCATCATGTCCATAAATGCGGCTGGGGCATTGGTTAAACCAAATGGCATGACAGTAAATTCATAATGACCATACCTTGTTCTGAAAGCGGTTTTAGGAATGTCATCTTCCTATACCTTTAATTGATGATATCCTTATCTTAAATCGATTTTCGAGAAAAATCGAGCTCCCTGCAGTTGATCGAACAGATCATCGATCCTCGGTAATGGATACCGATTCTTAATCGTGACCTTGTTCAATTCACGGTAGTCAATGCACATACGCATTGATCTGTCCTTCTTTTTGACAAACAAAATCGGTGCTCCCCATGGTGATGAGCTTGGCTGTATAAATCTTTGCTCCAATAATTCGTCTAACTGTTTCTTCAGTTCCTGCATTACAGAGGGTGCCAAACGATAAGGTGCTTTGGCAATCGGTGCCGTTCCTGGTAGTAGGTGGATTCTGAATTCAACTTCTCTGTCTGGCGGTAGTCCTGGCAATTCTTCTGGAAATACATCTGTAAACTGGGACACTACTGGAATGTTTTTTAATTCTTTTCCTTTAGTGTTAGTGATTATAGAAATCAAATACACTATAGATCCTTTTCTTAAATAACTTACAGTTTTCATCACAGAGATGAATTTCATGGATCTAGATAGTTTATCTCCTTTAATCGTGATCTTTTCACCCCTTGGTGAATTTACTTGGATTGACTTTTGATCACATAAAATACTGGCTTTATTGGCTATTAACCAATCCATTCCTAACACAACATCAAATCCTGCCAGATTCATTGGGTAAAGGTTTGCAATAAACTTTTGATTAAAAATTTCTATTCTTGCTCCATGCAAGATTTCAGAAATTCTAACGGTTTCTCCATTTGCTGTCTCTACTAGACATTCTTGTGGTATTTTAGTTAATGATTGATTAAGAAGTTTGCATAATGAAGTATTGAGAAAACTTTGGTTTGCACCAGAGTCAAATAATACTTTAGCAAAAAATATCATTAACTAAAAACGTACCAGCTATAACATCCGAGATCATCTTGGCTTCATCTGCAGTTAGAACAAATGCTCTAGCATTTTTAGGGTTCGTGTTGTTTGCAGCTGGAGCCAATTTCGGACAATTTGGCCTGATGTGACCCTTTTCTCCACAATTGAAGCACAGTCCATTACTGGATTTCTTCTTGCAATCTTCTTCCTTGTGTCCTGTGGCTTTGCAGAAATTGCAGTGAGTGGAACATCTTCCTGAATGCTTCTTTCTGCAAGTTTTGCAATATGGTGCAGAGGTAGAACCTACATTCCTACGGTTGGAATTCCCAAAACGGAATTCTTGAGTAAGCCTTTAGGTTAGGTTTCTCCTCTGGTCTTCTTCTCTAGTACGGATTAACTCATCGGTCAAGGTATTGGCTAGTTCTACAGCTTCTTCTATGGTTTGAGGTCTAGCTGCCTTGACTACATGCCTAATCTCTCCAATTAATCCCCAGATGTAACGGGAGATTAATACCGGTTCAGGTGATGCAAGGGTCGGTACTATTCTAGCATATTCAAAGAATGTAGTAGTATACCCCTTACTATCTACTCCGGTCATTCTAAGGTTTAGAAACTTATTTGCTATCTGCTCCTTTTCATTGGGAGGGCATAATTTCCTTTCTACCATGTTTTTAAACTTCTCCCATTCGATGTTATAAACCCTATCACTTCCCCTTGACTTGAGGATAGTGTTCCACCATTCTAGGGCTGAGTTTTAAATTGATTAGAAGCAAACATTATCTTGTCTTCTTCTGCACACTTGCTTACTTTTAGAACAGCCTCAGTTTTCTCTATCCAACGTAGAGCTGCAATGGGTCCTTCATTGCCCGAGAATTCTATTGGTTTGCAGGACCAGAATTCTTTGTAAGAACAACCATATGGCATGGTTCTTCTTCTTTTGGGAATGGGCACTTGAAGTACGGGTCCATTGTTTATGCTGTGTTCCGGTTCAATTGGTCGCTTACTGCTATGCTTACTTTTATTATCTGCTTCCTTAACAGTTTGGATAATAAATGGCATTGCATCTATGATTCCTTGTGCCTCTATGTGTTGGATGGCACTATTATCCACTTGATTTCCAATTATTGTTGTTGTTCGGATTCTCGTTATTCTGATTATCATTATTCGAGTTATTGCCATTCTGGATATTATCATTCTGGTTTTCCTGATTCACTTCATTGTCCATCCGAATTTTAAACATTTATCACATATTAATATCACCAATAATATTTGAATATAGCCAATCACATGACACGCACTTTGGTCAAAAGCGTCGAGCATTGCGACTTTTACTTTATTCATATATTATGCGTCTATTACACACTAGTACTGAAATTAAAAATTACAATACCAACTGAAATTTAGAATTACACTACTAGTAATAGGCATCCGTAATTTTTTTTCTAACACATACACACATATATATTATTATTATATTATTATTATTACTACTACCGTTCCCACCATCACATTCATGGATATGGATTCATCCAAAAATCCATATTGCGTTCATCGTATTTCCATACGAGACGCTCTCCCACCTGTCTCATTCTCTCACTGCTTTCGAAAATTTCCTCACCAAAAGTCCTAAGTTTTTGTACGTTTTCTGCACTCATTGGGGGTGCAGGTTCTAAGACTGGGTTCGGAATCTGGGGTGCGGGTTCCTGGTATGGGGGTAGAGGGGCCTGGTATGGGTAAGGATTCTCTAAAATTTCCCTAATGTATGCATCGTTATCGTAATAGGGATCTTGAGGATCTAACCCTGGGTAGGCTCCTAGATTGGGCATTGGCAAATCTTCGTGTATCGGGTAGCGTTGCACAAAGTCCCTAACGTCATCCCACCAGGGGTCATAATTTGGGTCTAGGGGATTTGGTGCAGGCACCCTAGGTATTTCCTCCGGGTTGAAATCATGCATTTCTACTTGATTTTCAGGGTTTTCTATCTCCATTGGTTGATCAGGAATTGGTGGTTGTGGTTGGGGTGCTAACAGTTGTTCCAGGTTAGGGTCAGCTGCAGTGGTTGCTAAGATATGAAAATTAGCTAGGCTTCTATTAAGCATATCTTGAGCATGAGCATCGGTTTCTCTTTTGGTTGCGGCTAACACTCGCTGGTCCTGTAACTTTTTCATACACTTTCTACGCTCGTGTGCTCCCCTACTGAACCATCCCCTCTTTCTCTGAGGAAATGGCTCTTCAGATTGAGCCTTAAATACGAATATTCCTTCTTCTGTATCAGCAGAGTACCCCGAGAGGGCAGGATGAGAAGAGGCACCTTCGCTGCTAGGCGAACCAGACAATTGACGATAGGCGTCAGATGGTCCTTGGTCGCTCATACTGTAAACTAACAAATAGTCAGATAACACATAACAAGAAAATACAATTATGCATGTATTCCCGTTATTTATTTCCTAACACCTTGAATTTTGATGTCAGCAGAAAACTTCTGTGGCTGAATCAGTGGCATAGCTCTGATACCACCTTCTGTCGCAACCCCCGATCCCAAATCCCCGGGAACGGGCGGCCGCGAGCCAGTTTCGGTGGTATCATGCTATTGTCTAATTTGGCAGCGGAAATTTTCATCAGGACCGTAGTTAGGAAATATTTTATCAGAGTAAAATACCACATTTCCATATCATTAAATACATGGGTGAAACCCAAATTTTCAGTACACATATCTTCATAGGGATGCACCCTATTTTATTTAAGAAAAACATTTATTTCTTTTTTTAGGTAACTTTATTACCACTTTTCCAAGCCTTCAGTGCTGTCCAGCTGGCTTCTATTTGGCTTTCACATTTTGTTACCTGAAACGCGTTTAAAAACATTTTGTCAGTGGGAAATACTGGTGAGTGAATCCCAGTTTAATCAAGTTTAAATAAAAATCAATTTACAGTATTGAGGGCACATCCGCAATTACATTTGTTTCCAAGATATAACAATTAACATCTGTGGTACTGTCATACTCAACTTGTGGAAATGTTACCATGCCAGTAACAAATTTTGTATACAAAACCCCAACATACCCACGATAATTGTATTCTTAAAAATACTCAATAACTGCTTAGTATATGTTTAATTAAGTGGGGTTTTGTAAAAACATTTAACAAAAAGAGGATTACTCACATTGCTGTTTTAGGGTTTTCAGTAAGGATTTCCTGGGAATAATCTATAAATTACACAAATGCACGTGTGTTAGTATAATAACCCATTTTAACATTAGTAATACCCTCCCCGAGACGGCATTCCAACGACTACGTCGGGCAGAACCACGACAGCCGTTACGGAACCCTAGATCAATCGGGCAGAGTATCTAATACGTCTCCAGGGGTTATGATACTTACATCGTAGCAGAACCTCGCTATTTAGGGGGGGGTATTAGACCCCAGTATAATGCCCACTATTCAGAAATTGAGATTGAGAAAGAAACTTTGAACGAATTTGAATGAAATCTGATGGCCTGCTTATATAGTTGCTGAGTCGGGTCCTCTCACGGCCCGCGTAAAACAAGGGCAGGGCCTACGCGGCCCGCGTTGACTCCGGGTCATCGTGTAGCTTGTCCAGATCATCAGGTAGGCTTGCCGTGTGTTGGGCCACGTGGGTGCACCGGGCTGAGCCACCTTTTAAGTTCACGCAGCCCGCGTGAAGGTTGGGCTTAGGCTTACGCGGCCCGCCTCAAGCCCAAACTTTAAATTTTTAATTAAATCTAATAGTATTAGGGTTTCGGGCCCGTTTTCACGTATGGGGTGTTTTTAGGTACATATTGGGATATTTTAAAATATTTTAGGGTGTCGGAAAAATTATGAGGGTGTCGAAGAAATGTGCAAATGACCTTTAAAAAGGTATGGAATGTGGCAGTTTATAGTAAGTCTAACACCTATGAGTTATGAGTTATGGTGATTAGAAGCTACAAGGCAGTGAAGGTTGTAATATTGTTTATAGGAATAGCTTTCGAAGCCTAGCTAGAAGCTTGTTGTACTTGACCCACATAAGGCCAGAGTTAACATTTAGGTTTATTTCTAGATTCATGCAGGATACACCAGCATGTCATTTTGGAGCAAGTAAGCGAGTCCATAGGTATGTAGCCAATATTGTGGATTTTGGGTTGTAGTATTGATGTGCCATCAATTATACATATTTTTAATGCATATTTACCCCCATTTTATGGTACTTTTATTACTTTATTGTTGAAAATACTATCTAAATCGCTCCTATTTGGTAATTGCGGGTTTTTAAGGGCTCTGGATGAAAATAAGCGAAAATGAGCAAAAACAAGGCAAAAATCCAGGATTCCAAGAAAATATGCCAAGTGCCAAATAGGCACGGCTGTCACTTCAAGTAAAATTTCAGGTTAATCCATACAACCTAATCACGGTTTAATTGTTAATTACATGCATTTAGACTTAATTATATGTTAATTGAGTCCCTAAAGTCTAGCATTGTCCGGGTAAATGCATGGGTTTGCATTTGGAAAGTGTTAGTGTCGTCTTATCACATAACTACAAAAGTATATAAAGCAAGTGTTGGTGATTAGCCGGTAAACATTTTCAACCTGAAATTGTTCCAATATGCCTGGAACATTACATCAATGGCATTATTATGTGTTTGGCATTAAAAATAGATAGAACAAAATACGGATATAAAAGTATCGTATTTTCAGGTTTTATCGCGTATATGTTAATTTTAAAGAAATGTAACTATACTCTTAATTTTTCACCAAACTATGTGTTGTTATGTGTTTAATTGTTGTCTAGTGATCCTAGAACCCTAAATTACAAGAATTAAGGGTAATTAAACATAAACACAATTAAAATATGATTAACCTAATCTAGGGGACAAGACTAGATTTGTTAAAGACATACATATCATACCATACCTTCTCATTCAACACTTGTAACCTTCTTTTAAATCAGAGTCTCTAAATCTAAAAGGCTTTTGAACATTTTCTCTTCTAGGCATATCTCTTGCAAGAATCAAGATTATAAGTATGTGTTCCTTCTCCTAAACCTCTATTTGATTCTCCTGAATCAAACTTATCTGACCCAGGTTCCACCTCAATCTAAACACCTTTTTTTTCTTTTCATCACATTTCTTGTACATAACCTCTAACCATTAGCACCTTCTGGATATCCCAGAAACACACCTTTCAATGACCTTGGCTCTAATTTTCCCTTACTTATATGTGCATAAGCCAATGAGCCAAACACCTTTAAATCTTCATAATTTGCCTTCTTTCTTGTCCACACTTCTATAGGAGTCTTCATTTTTAAGGGTTGTTGAAGGTGACTTGTTGATCAAATAGGTTGCAGTGGTGGCACCCTCACCCCAAAACTTCTTTGGTTGCCTTGAACCAAACAACATGCACCTTAGTCTTTCAAGCAAAATTTTGTTCATTCTTTCATCTAACCCATCTTGTCGGGGTGTTCCTGGAATTGTCAAATGCCTTGCAATACCATGGTTGTTACAGTATTTATTGAATTCATTATTGTAGAATTCTAACCCATTGTTTGTCCTTAACTTTTTCACTTTTCTATTTGTCTGGTTTTCTATCAGAACCTTCCATTCTTTAAACTCTATGAATGCCTCATTCTTATGCTTAATCACAAATACCTACACCCTTCTTGAATGATCATCTATAATGGACATAAAGTACCGAGCCCCACCAAGTGATTCTGTTCATGTAAGACCCCACAAATCTAAGTGTACATAATCCAACACTCCCTTTGAACAATGTATCCCTTTACATAACTCTCTTTTGTTTATCCATAATATAATTCTCACAAAAACTAATCTCGCAACTTTTAAGATCACCAAGAGCCTGTTGTTTCTTAAGTTCAACATGACCTTGTTTACTAATGCGCCCTAGCCTCTAATGCCACAAAAGAGCATGTTCATCACCTTCTTCTAAGGCCACAGCTATACATACATTAACTACCTTACAATCCAACAAAGTAGATACTATTCTCCTGTCTAGTTCTAGATAATACCACCATAGACGCTTTAACCACTTTAGCTTTCCCATTCTTTAAACTCACAACATAACCATCCCTTTCAAATGATAGTAAACTTCTTTGAAGAGTAGGCAGATACCTCCAATCCTTTAATCAATTTTTGTGCCATTGTTTAGCCTGAAAGTGACAACACCTTTTCCTTCAATCTGCATGGCCTATTGTCACAAAGTTTCATAGATCCAAGACCTTCTTGTTAAAAATCTTTAAAGAATTCTCTAACAGGAGTCATATGGAACGATCCATTAACCAGTCACTTTTGACATCTCCATTCGTGGTCATGAACACATTTGTGCGCTCATACCCTTCCAAAGAATCATCTTGACTGGTTTGGTTATTATGTATCTTGGAACTACTAGATTCACCTCTTCTTTTCTTCCATTCAGGACAATCTTTCTTGAAGTGTTTTTTTTCCTAATTACATAAAACACTTTCTCTTGGAATTAGATTTGGATCCTCAGTTATTATTTCTTTGTTTGAAGTTCCTATGTTCAGGCCTGCCTCTCACTACCAAACCCTCTCCACCTTCTAGATTAGGATCAGATTTATTTTTTAATTCTTTGGAATCTAGGGCTGCTAACACCTCATCCATTGATAATGTTTCTCTGCCATACATCAAGGTATCAACAAAGTGTTCATAACTTGATGGCAGAGATGTGAGAAAGATAATGGTCTGATCCTCCTCATCAAGAACAAACTTTAATATTCTCCAAATCAAGAACCAACTTCTTAAATTCATCTGTGTGATCTTCAAGTGTTCTTCATGGCCCCGTAAGGAAAGTATACAGTCTCTTCTTGTGTAACACCCCAAAAATAATTAATAGCTAAAACACCATATAATAAAAGTGTGAAAGAAAATGATAGATTTAACATTAGTCAACTAAAGTAAACTAGAGGGACTAATTCAGCAAAAGTGGGAAACTTGGTTTTTAGTAAAATAAATAAAAGATCAAGAAAAATCACACACACATACGTGCGTGGGTGTGTGCGACCAGAGGAAGAAAACAAGGACTAAAACCCTAGTTCTTGAGCTTGCCCATCAAATTCAACCTCTAAATCACATGATTCTGAGTTGCATGTTGCTGAATTAGAGTGCCTAACAATTTCTCTTCATAAGGTATGTTGGGAATTGATGCATACTTGTGTATTGAATTCTTGATGAAGTTTATGATGCATAATTGAGTAATAATCTGTTGAAATTATGTTAAAAATAGTATAATCTACATGATTTCAAGCAAGATTTTGATAAATATGAGTAGAATATTTGCTATGATTAGGTAATCGGTTGAATGCACAAGTAGAAACAATTGGGTTTTTGATGCATAATCGGAGCTCATGAAATCAGAAGGTAAATAATGATATCAAAACAAATTACAATCAGAAATTAGGTGTAAAAAAGGACATAGTAAACATTCTACTTGTTAATTAGGGGTTTTATGGTTACAAAACTTCAATGACAAGAATAATATGACTAATTGTGAAGTATGCACACAAGATGCTTGATAAAACGCCTAAAAGAAGTTGATAAACCCTAATTGTGGTGTTTGGCTAGGTTAACAAGCTTAAGTCGTGAGCCGAAAGGTTCTAGTGATAATTGGCTTGTGTATTTTAGGCAACACGAGTGAGGCGTCGGGAAGTCAAGCCGGTGCGGACACTCGCTTGAAAGGGAAGCTTTAAGGTACGTGGCTAACGTTTCGATATTATCGTTAATTAGTCTTCATTATTAAAGTTTGATGACAATATAGAATATGAGGTTGTAATAGTTTGGTTGCTTGAATGATGGACCTCATGATGGTAAATCAAACGGGTTATCAAGGGTGGGTACAAACCGGGTAACGGGAGTACCTTCTCCGTAGACTATAAGCTCGGGTGCCGGGTAATTATGTATTAAACACGTAAACCGGAAATGGGAGCGTGGGTATTAAACATAAAGAATACCCAAGATGGGTTACTTGTTACGAAATAATGTTCCGTGATGTGCCTAGTTGTTTGAAAAATGTGCAAAACTGGAACATACGGGTCAAAACAACAAAACAGGAAGATATGCAGAAGCTACCGTAAGTTACGGTAGCTACCGTAACTTACGATAGAGGGGATGTTGTTACGGCAGTTCTCTACTGGTTTACGGTGGACCATTGTAGTAAATTGACCACCGTAACTTACGGTGGAACTGTAAGTTACGGTAGAGCCTGAATTATTGTAAATTTTGTATAATTGTACATATTCAAATTCACTTCGACCGTAATTTTGATCAAGTATTATTTCTAAGCATTCTAATACAAATGTTTATGTAAACATTTCAGTTTTAGGTATTCAAGATTTACGGATGACGATCAAGCAAACTTTTGAAGAACCGAACACATACTTTTGAAGCTTTCGCATAAATTAACTCGGTTTAAACAATGTTTATGTTGTAATTTGTTTGCTAAACAACTTTTGAAACTTTTAAATTAGTTAGTAGAAAACTAATGTTTGGTACTTTAATACTCTACTTTTGGATCTTATGTTATTAAATGATCGTAGAATTTACATATATCGTACATTTACGTCATATAAAAGATGGGTGTTACAAGTTGGTAATCAGAGCTTAAGGTTGTCAACAAAGTGTTCAGTTCAAGGCTTGATCAACATCCGGTAAAAATTTATTTAAATCAAATTTAATTTAAAAAGATAAAAAGGAATAATGATTTATTGTGTATGGGAGGAGTATAGTAATATACTCGAACCCGGTAAGTACACTTAGTATAAATGGTTAAGGCAAAGTTATATACTTGGCCGAATAGCGAGTATGAATTCTCATGTAAAGTCATGAGAGTGATTGAATAAGATTATTTATCGAATTATTTTAACATTTCAGTAAGAAGATGTCGGGAGGTGCTAGTGACAATGTCCTATCCCTCACTGCCGACGAGTTGAAAGAGAGGATTGCCGAGGAAGTCGGAAGGGCAATTGAAGTTAGCCTACCAAGATTTATGGAAAGGATGCAAAACACCTTACTTTCGACTATGGAAGAAAAGATTGGTGAATTAAGAGAAGACCTTACCAATGATAGAGGCAAGGCTAAAGAAAAGAAAGGTTGTTCTTACAACAAGTTTATGGCGTGTAAACCCCCGATTTTCAATGGAGAGGTGGATCCAATTGCTTGTCAAAGGTGGATAAGCGATATCGAGGGTGTTTTCGAACGAACGCATTGTGATGAAAGTGATTTTGTGGCTTATGGAACTGGCCAACTTAGAGGCCAAGCCAAGGATTGGTGGGACAACCTCAGGAATGAAAGGGGTGTCGAAGCAACAAGGGCAATGACTTGGGAGGATTTTAAAACACCATTCCTCAAACATCATAGCCCCAAGGCGGTAATCAATAAGATAAAAGAAGAATTCATGCAATTGAGGCAAAAGGGTGAAACCGTTGATAAAGTTACGGGGATATTTTTGGATAAGCTCAAGTTTTGTGATGAGTTGGTTAAAACTGAAGAACAGAAAATCTATTACTATCATACCATGCTGAGGGCTGAATATAGGGAGTTTATGACTCCCTCACATTACCAAAGCCTTACCGATATAATCAATGCAGTGCGGGAACGCGAGATTGAATTAAAAAGGCAAGTTGAAAGAGGTGAGAGAAGGGCCTTGGATGAAAACCCGAGTCCCACAAAGAAGTCAAAGGTAGCTGAATCTTCGAAGAAAGGAAGTGTAAAAGGAGGTTCTCCGAGTTGCAAAATATGTGGACGCGCTCATAAAGGTGAATGTTACTTTAAGAACAAGCCTTGCGTTGCATGTGGCAAGACGGGGCATGGGGTTTTAAACTGCCTAGACAAAGTGACGGTGTGTTATAAGTGCTATCAACCGGGTCACAAAAAGTCAGAATGTCCGGAACTAACGGGAAAGAAAGAGACTGCTGACTCCAAAAATGAAACCCCAAAAGCTAAGGCAAGGTCATTCCAAATCACCGCTGCTGAAGCAAAGATGGAACCGGATGTGGTTACAGGTATATTCACTGTAAATTCTGTCCTTGCACGTGTTTTGTTTGATACGGGTGCGAATAAGTCTTTTGTTTCTCATAGATTTATCCAAAACCCTTTGTTTACATTAACTAAATTGCCTATGCCAATGGAAGTAGAAGTAGGTAATAACAAAAGTTTCATTGTTTGTGATATATGTCGGGAATACAAACTGGACATCGATGGCGAGGAATACTCCATTGATCTAATACCCATGTCCATGGGTGAATTTCAAGTAGTAGTCGGAATGGACTGGTTGTCTCGATACCACGCTAAGGTGATATGCTTACGTAAGGAGATACATTTAACGTCTCCAAGCGGGAAGCGTGTCGTCATCTATGGGGAGAAGACTTGTAATCCCGTGATATGTTCTATGATAGAAGCTCACAAGTTTATACTACACGGGTGTAAGGCATATTTAACTTATGTACGCGATGTGGAAAAGGAGACACCAAGAATTGAAGACGTACCTGTGGTGTGTGAATACAAAGACGTTTTTCCCGAGGTTCTTCCGGGAATGCCGCCAGAGCGCGAAATAGAGTTCGGGATTGAACTGACTCCGGGTGCTAAACCAGTTGCTAAGGCACCTTATAGATTGGCACCGTCGGAACTGCAAGAATTAATGTCCCAATTACAAGATTTACTCGAAAAGGGATTCATCCGGCCTAGCGTATCTCCTTGGGGAGCGCCAGTGTTATTTGTAAAGAAGAAGGATGGGAGCATGCGGATGTGTATTGATTACCGAGATTAAATAAACTCACGGTAAAGAATCGATACCCGCTCCCGAGAATCGACGACTTGTTCGATCAATTACAAGGCGCTAGCTGGTTTTCAAAAATCGATTTGAGATCAGGTTACCACCAACTAAGGGTAAAGGAAAATGATGTACTAAAAACGGCGTTCCGAACGCGATACGGACATTTCGAATTCCTCGTGATGTCTTTCGGATTAACGAATGTGCCCGCGACTTTCATGGACCTCATGAACCGGGTTTGCAAGCCGATGCTCGATAGATCGGTGATTGTCTTCATAGACGACATCCTCGTTTATTCAAGAAACGAGGCGGATCACGTTAACCATTTACGAGAAGTGTTGGAGGTGTTAAGGCGGGAAAGATTATATGCTAAATTCTCAAAATGTGCCTTCTGGTTACGAGAGGTGCAATTCTTAGGGCATGTCATAAGTGCCGAGGGAATATTGGTGGATCCGTCAAAGGTGGAAGCGGTGTCAAAATGGAACCCTCCAAAGAATCCATCCGAAATTAGAAGTTTCTTGGGGTTGGCGGGTTACTATCGGAGATTCATTCAGGATTTCTCCAAAATTGCAGCGCCATTAACCAAGTTGACCCGCAAGAACGAGAAGTTCGTCTGGGGAAGCGATCAAGAAAAGGCATTTCATACATTAAAAGAAAAGTTAACCCGTGCACCGGTGTTGACTTTACCAGATGGTACGGAGGATATGGTAGTGTATTCGGATGCATCACACCTAGGTCTTGCGTGCGTGCTAATGCAAAGGGGAAGGGTGATCGCATATGCCTCTAGGCAACTTAAGCCGCATGAAACAAAGTACCTGACTCATGATCTTGAGTTGGCGGTCGTAGTCTTTGCCTTAAAAATATGGAGGCATTACTTGTATGGTGTGAAAAGTACTATTTCCACTGACCATAAGAGTTTGAAGTACTTCTTCGATCAGAAGGAGTTAAATATGAGGCAGAGGCGTTGGTTAGAAGTGGTGAAGGACTATGACTGCGATATCCACTATCACCCCGGGAAGGCTAATGTGGTAGCGGATGCCCTTAGCCGAAAAAATGAATACGCCCCAATTCGAGTACGGTCTATGCAGCTGGTAGTAACCTCAGGCTTGCTTGAACGAATTCGAGGGGCCCAGATTGAAGCAGTAAGGGAAGAAAATTGGAGGAAAGAAAAGATCTTGTGGAAGGGAGTAATGGGATAAAATACCGGAATGGTAGGATTTGGGTCCCAAACACATGTGGTGTTAAGGATCTTCTACTTGACGAGGCTCATAAGTCTCGCTATTCAATCCCTCCTGGAGCAACCAAGAGGTATAGAGATTTGAAACAAGATTATTGGTGGCCAGGGATGAAAAGAGATGTGGCTAAATACGTGGAGAAGTGCATGACTTGTCTGCAAGTCAAAGCGGAGCATCAAAAACCTTACGGCAAACTCCAACCACTAGATAATTAATAGCTAAAACACCATATAATAAAAGTGTGAAAGAAAATGATAGATTTAACATTAGTCAACTAAAGTAAACTAGAGGGACTAATTCAGCAAAAGTGGGAAACTTGGTTTTTAGTAAAATAAATAAAAGATCAAGAAAAATCACACACACATACGTGCGTGGGTGTGTGCGACCAGAGGAAGAAAACAAGGACTAAAACCCTAGTTCTTGAGCTTGCCCATCAAATTCAACCTCTAAATCACATGATTCTGAGTTGCATGTTGCTGAATTAGAGTGCCTAACAATTTCTCTTCATAAGGTATGTTGGGAATTGATGCATACTTGTGTATTGAATTCTTGATGAAGTTTATGATGCATAATTGAGTAATAATCTACTGAAATTATGTTAAAAATAGTATAATCTACATGATTTCAAGCAAGATTTTGATAAATATGAGTAGAACATTTGCTATGATTAGGTAATCGGTTGAATGCACAAGTAGAAACAATTGGGTTTTTGATGCATAATCGGAGCTCATGAAATCAGAAGGTAAATAATGATATCAAAACAAATTACAATCAGACATTAGGTGTAAAAAAGGACATAGTAAACATTCTACTTGTTAATTAGGGGTTTTAAGGTTACAAAACTTCAATGACAAGAATAATATGACTAATTGTGAAGTATGCACACAAGATGCTTGATAAAACGCCTAAAAGAAGTTGATAAACCCTAATTGTGGTGTTTGGCTAGGTTAACAAGCTTAAGTCGTTAGCCGAAAGGTTCTAATGATAATTGGCTTGTGTATTTTAGGCAACACGAGTGAGGCGTCGGGAAGTCAAGCCGGTGCGGACACTCGCTTGAAAGGGAAGCTTTAAGGTACGTGGCTAACGCTTCGATATTATCGTTAATTAGTCTTCATTATTAAAGTTTGATGACAATATAGAATATGAGGTTGTAATAGTTTGGTTGCTTGAATGATGGACCTCATGATGGTTAATCAAACGGGTTATCAAGGGTGGGTACAAACCGGGTAACGGGAGTACCTTATCCGTAGACTATAAGCTCGGGTGCCGGGTAATTATGTATTAAACACGCAAACCGGAAATGGGAGCGTGGGTATTAAACATAAAGAATACCCAAGATGGGTTTACTTGTTACGAAATAATGTTCCGTGATGTGCCTAGTTGTTTGAAAAATGTTCAAAACTGGAACATACGGGTCAAAACAACAAAACAGGAAGATATGCAGAAGCTACCGTAAGTTACGGTAGCTACCGTAACTTACGGTAGAGGGGATGTTGTTACGGCAGTTCTCTACTGGTTTACGGTGGACCATTGTAGTAAATTGACCACCGTAACTTACGGTGGAACCGTAAGTTACGGTAGAGCCTGAATTATTGTAAATTTTGTATAATTGTAAATATTCAAATTCACTTCGACCGTAATTTTGATCAAGTATTATTTCTAAGCATTCTAATACAAATGTTTATGTAAACATTTCAGTTTTAGGTATTCAAGATTTACGGATGACGATCAAGCAAACTTTTGAAGAACCGAACACATACTTTTGAAGCTTCCGCATAAATTAACTCGGTTTAAACAATGTTTATGTTGTAATTTGTTTGCTAAACAACTTTTGAAACGTTTAAATTAGTTAGTAGAAAACTAATGTTTGGTACTTTAATACTCTACTTTTGGATCTTATGTTATTAAATGATCGTAGAATTTACATATATCGTACATTTACATCATATAAAAGATCGGTGTTACATCTTGATATACAACTGATTCGCCGATGACTTTGTCATATAAAGTGTTTCCAATTTTGCCCAAACACCTACTGCAGAATCTTCTTTTGAAACTTCCCTAAGAACTTTGTCCCGTGGACTCAGGATGATGGCACTGTGTGCCTTCTCTAGGATATCTTTCTTTTCTTTATCTGTAAGATCACCAAAAAAGTTTGCCACACCCAACATTGCATCTGCAACACCTTGATGAACCAGGAGAGCTTGCATCTTCACCCTCCATAAACTAAAATCGTTTTTCCCGTCCAATTATTTCAATTCAAACTTTGTCAAGACCATCTTGTTCTTCCTTTCTTCAATTAAAACCCTAATCAATCGAAAAAATCTCTGAATTAAGCCACAACCAGGCTCTCTGATACCACTTGTTACAAAATTAATTCAGAGAACATGAACAAAAACGAAATTAAAGCCAACGATTACTCTTATTCATCAACTACGATTGATTACAAACTAGAATGAAAGAAAACAACAATGAATCGAATGAGAATTTAAAACCTAATTTGAACCAACTAATTTCCCCCTTTTATCAGTTTATAACAGTGTTAACAAACTTCTTTCAAGATTGGCAGAAATGGTCCCTGTAGTATCACTACTTACGATGACTAAACTTTGTTGACTGTTAACTTTTAAGTATAAACCTGATACTTTGACTTTAACTCTAAACCTGATACTAATTGATTATTCGCTGGAATGAATTGGCATCAACTGAAATTAACCTATACATACTTCATGTGGTGTTTAATCCAAGCAATTATTGATAAACCATGAATTTCACACTACTTAGTTCTTTAAATATATATTACGCCATTGTCTTGCATTAGATCCTGATAATAACCTTGATTTGGACAACTAAATGAATGTTGAAAGTAGATACTCGCACTAACAACAAATAACAAAAATAATAGAGTTAAGTGCCATTTTCGTCCCTGTGGTTTGGTCACTTTGGCCATTTCAGTCCATTTTTCAAAAATGCGCCATTTTCCTCCCCGACATTCTGGAAAGGTGCCATTTCAGTCCAAAAATCATAACCCAGTTAAGTCGGTTAGTAAATAAGGATTGATTGTGTAAATTTGTAACATAAAGGACCATTTAAGTAAATATTAAACACCACCACCACTAGCCCTGCCACCACCACCACTCCGCTGCCACCACCACCACCACCACCACCACCGCCACCACCGCCACCACAGCCCTGCCACCACCACCACTCCCCTGCCACCACCACCACCACCACCGCCACCGCCACCACAGCCCTGCCACCACCACCACTGCCATCACCACCACCACATACTCTCTCTCTATGCTCTGCAATCACCACCACCATCACCTTTACCTCTCTACTCCGGTGACCGGAGTAAATCCGACCATCTTTCCGACACCCCACACCCCCACGTGTTAATATAGTTGAACAACTCATATTTGAAACTAAAAGCGAAAACATTCAACTATCATATACTACTGTAAGAACGATCATTGATTACTATGGCCTTTCAAAGAACGGTGAAGCTGCATTGACGGTTTTTAAAAACGTTAAATCCCTTTGCGGTACATTGTCAAAACAACGTCTTTTGTCTCTATATTTATCTATTTTGAAAACATTAGTCAAGTGTAAAATGGACTCAAAGATCTTGGATATGTTAGACGAGATGATTTTATCCAGAATTATTCCCGACATTCAAACATTTTCTTCATTGATGCATCATTTTGCAGTCACGGGGGACATTAAAACCGTTCAGAGGCTGTTTGGGATGGTCAAACAGAGTGGTATAGAACCAGATGATTATATGTTTAAGGTTTTAATAACTGCTTACTGCAATTCCAATAGAGCTGTTTTAGCTTTTAGAGCTATTGAAGATATGAAAACGTTTAATCGGAAGCTTGATGTTTCTACAAAGCGTTTGCTTGTGAAGAGTTTGTGGAAAGAAGGCAAGTTTAGGGAGGCTGCAGATGTTGAAGAAACAAGTGCCGAAACTAATGATGTTTTTAAGGTTAAGTTACATGGTAAGTCGCGTACCACGCTTGCTGCAGATGTACAGAGAGTTTATTTAGTTTATTCTGGTAGTTTTCCAACTATCAGTGACAGCAGAGTGGTGGTGGTGGTGGCAGCGGAGTGGTGGTGGTGGCGGTGGCAGCGGAGTGGTGGTGGCGGCGGTGGTGGTGGTGGTGGTGGTGGCAGCGGAGTGGTGGTGGTGGCGGTGGCAGCGGAGTGGTGGTGGTGGCGGTGGTGGTGGTGGTGGTGGTGGTGGCAGGGCTAGTGGTGGTGGTGTTACAAATTTACACAATCAGTCCTTTATGTTACAAATTTACACAATCAGTCCTTATTTACTAACCGACTTAACTGGGTTATGATTTTTGGACTGAAATGGCACCTTTCCAGAACGTCGGGGAGGAAAATGACGCATTTTTGAAAAATGGACTGAAATGGCCAAAGTGACCAAACCACAGGGACGAAAATGACAGTTAACTCAAAATAATAATAAATGTTAAAGTAAATTACAATTTTCGTCCATGTGTATGGTCAGATGTGTAACTTTCATCCAAAAAAATGTATTTTAATCTATTAACTTATTATAGGTTATTAATGTTACGGTTTTTTTAATACGAACCCAAACACGACACGAAAAAATCGTATTAGACATATGAACTACACGATACAAAAATATATGGGTTGACCGGAACACGACCCATTTGACCTTAATTTTTTTCTCTTTTCAATTTTTTTCACATATTAATACTCAAAATTTACATTTTTACTAAAAAATGTAAAAAAGTATACATCTTAGTTACAATTTTATGTCAAATTCTCTTTTTAAATTTTAGATTTTGGCATAAAATTCCAAACCAAGTTAATTTATGATATAAAACATGACAAAAGATCAAATAAAAATAACTTTAACGTACAAAACGTACGAACTGAAGGTTTTGCTGAAAAAAAACGCGGTGGCATTTTCGTAATTATCAAAATTACTCTACAAATGATCTTGTAGGGTAATTTTGATCTTGTAGAGTAATTTTGTAAAATGTTCTTGTAGCGTTATGTTGATCTTGTAGAGTAATTTTATAGAGTATCATAATTACTCAACAAATGATCTTGTATGGTAATTTTGATCTTGTAAGGTGATTTTGTAGAGTATCATAATTCTACAAATGATTTTGTAGAGTAATTTTGAATTATATGTTGTTTGATAAACTTGCAGAGTAATTTGGATACACTTGTAGAGTAATTTTGATAATTACACTACGAGCAAATAATTACGAAAATGTCATCGCGTTTTTTTGGCTTTTCATGCCTTTCGTACATTTTGTATGATAAGGCACTTTGTACGTGAACTTAACTCTATAAAACATATATCAAAAAAATAATGGGGTTGAACGGGTCAACCCGCAAACCCATCAGGTTAACCCAAACCCGGCCTGTTTATCTAAAAGAGTTAGCAGATCTAACCCGAAACCGACTTGAACCCGTTTATACTAAACTCAAACCCGCAAATTTCGTGTTAGGTTTGTTTCATGTCATAAATTCGCATCCTACTTTAGATCATGTTCAACAGGAGCTTTTGAAATAGAGTTCAAGTTGGGTTACGAATAGTATGAGGTTAGTATAAATAGACGGTTAACACTTATATAATTTGTGTGCTTTGATTTATAATAATGAAAAGAGTCGAGCGAGCGAGTTCGTTCATATCGTGTGCTTTGTGTTCGATCTAGACCTGATTTTCCAACACAAAATGTCTTTTCCCTGACTAAGCTAACTAATGGTGAAATTAACAATTGCATAATGTCTAAACCGTCTAACAATTAACACAACCAAACAATATCACTAGCAGTATACATGAACAAGATGTCACAATATATAAATATTCAAGTGTGGGATACAAACCCTCACGGACCAAAACTGCTCTCCATTTAAGAATGAACCCCGAGTCCCCAACTGTTGTGTAAGCCGTAAACCTCTTTTTGTTATTTTAGTTGGGCTGCCAACTTTCTATTGTGCATTGTTATGTTTGTGGGCTAGTGGGCTCTTTTTTGTAATGGGCTGATAAACTAATGTAATTCTTAGCCCAAATAATGTTAGCTAATACCCAGTTAACTTCAGTCAACCAAATTAACATCATCTTATTTTTCAGTAACCCAGTTAACTTCAGTCAACCAAATTAACATCATCTTACTTTTCAGTAACATACATGAAGAGAGATATGATATCAAACCTGGTAAGGGGACTCGGATGGAGTGTGATACACCTCCTTCACGGAATGTGATATCGTAATACATCACCGCTAAAAGGTGTATCACGCGTGATGTGTGTGTTTGTATGATACCCATCGCGATGTGATGGTCGTGATTTGTTGTTGAATATATCCGTTGGGGGAGGGCAAAATTTAAAAAAAAAATCATCGTATAAATACATCCAAGCTTTACCCATTTTATACACTGCAAACTATCTCTCAACTCTATAAAAATTCTCTATTTTTATAGTTTTTGAAAAATACCAATGAGGGATATGGAGTACCCAAGTACATTTTTCTTGTTGGTTGTATTTTATTTAATTTAATGCATTTTAAACATGTTGGTTTTTATTATATTTAATTTTATATTTTATTTGTTTTCATATTTTATTTTAATTAGAAAAACAAAAAAATGAGTGTTGGAATCTCATGACCATTACAAGTGTGATTAATGAAATGTTATAGAATTAGGTGTAAAATGGTGATTAGTGTGATAGTGTGATGAGTCATGAGTGGTGAAATCACACCACCACTTCCCCCTAATCTAGTCGGATTTTACCAACTATGTTTGTATTTTTTGATGTATAAATTTTCTATAATTTGGGGCTGTGAAATTCCGGGCCTAAAGCTTTATTTGTTTTAGGAAAGAATAGCATACATGTTAAATGTAAATATTTACACATCACTTTATGTACAATGCATTTGCTCTATAATATACTGTAGGGTTTATGTACAATGCATTTGGTCTATAATATAGTGTAGGTATTTGGTTTGTTTGATTCAATGGAATTGACATGTAAATTTCGCTTCTAACATGCCTGGTTTGTAGAATTCGATGAAATTGAGATAAAAATTAAAGAATAACATGTTTCGTTGGAAAATAAAGTGAACTAAAATATTAATATGTCAGACCCGACCAAGTGATAAGATGTAACAATTGTTATCAATAATAACTTAATAAGCACTGAAAATAGTTATTTAAACACATACATCCAAAGCTTTCATGTTTTTAATGGGGGCACAATGATAGTCTATCTAAATCATCAATACAACTAAATCAAAAGTCACCAACAAGGAAACATGTCTAAAGGTGTTAAATAACATCCAAAATCAAGCCTATCTTCTTGAATTCCTATCCAGTAAGTTACCTGAATATATGGTCAACAAAAAGCGTCAACTATACAGTTGGTTAGTCTTACCACAAATTCGTTCAAATTTGAGAGACAGTCTTCTTTATGAAAAACCAAAAGCATAATTATGTTGTGCCGAACAATAAGATGATGCCCATAAAACAATCTAAAATTGTCGATTCTTTTAATCCAAATACGACGATCGATGATGTCTGAGTTTCGATGGCCGTATCAAATTTGAGAGACAGAGAAGGTTAACGGATTAACTGAACAATAGGGATAGATGTCAATCTAAAAGGAGTTCTAGAGGAGTTCTGCCATGTGGACATCACTTTTGTTTTTCATGCATACAGAACTGGAAGTCTTACCACAAATTCGTTCAAGTAAAAAAAGTTAGCGTGAAGGCAATTCTAAACAAATTAGAATATTTCTCTCAACATCGTTGTAGTTGTCGTCATCGTCGCCACCGTCTTCATCACCACAACCTCCTCCATCAAAGCCAGAATCATCGCTCTCAACGTTGTCCCCATCGTTGTGACCACTATTGATGTTGTCACCACACTGTAACCCGTCTTTTAATTTCTACGAGTTAATCATGATTATTTTGTCAATAAGAGCCTTTTCAACACATCTCGTTTCAAATACTCACAGAAGTGTTATGCCAGCTGGCATATCAGATTTCTATACATCTTTCAAACATACCCATTGTATCTAATGGTACGTCAACTATTATACATCTTTCAAACATACCCATTGTATCTAATGGTTCATCAACTATCAAACACCATTATCTCTATATAATTAGAAAGAAAAAGAATAGTGATTTTCCGTACTTTGTTCTATTTTTTTCATTTAGTGTAAACTTTCACTTATAACCCATGTACTTTAATTGTTCTATTTTTTTACTTTAATCAAGTTACTTTTCTAGCCCTAAATAGTTTTTTAACGAACACGTTAATACCGTTTTAGACATATTTTTTTTAACTTCTCTTTTTTCTTTGCTATAACGAGTGTGACGAAGGTTTTTCTTTTTTAGTTTTTTTTAACGAATGCGCCGATACTTTTTTAAACATATTTTTTAACTTTTCTTTTTCTTTATTATAACGAGTGCACCAAAACCGACTGAGTTTCTATCGTTTTTTTTTTTCGTTTACCTTTGTTATTTACTATATTTTTTATCTTTTCTTATTACTTTGATGTTCAGACCTGAGTTACGACGCAAATACCATAACACATTTAGATATTAGTTTATTTAATTTGACGAATTTATTTATTGGTTGTCACGATGTGCTATATGTTCTGAATTCCAATCGCGTCTTTGTGCAACACACGGGTAACTACGACTCTAGTTTTCTTAAAAAAAACTAAAATTATTTATTTATTAAAAAAGTGTTGGTTGTGTGTAGAGGGCCCCACCACCTTAGACTCTTTTGCGTTTGGAATTCCAAACGAATTTATTAACGTTTAGAAGTGGATGTGCACTCTAAGGTCAGGGGCAGATTTAGAGGTGTTTTGGGCGTTCTTGGAAACCCCTCAGTTTGAAAAAATAGAAAATATTAATGAAAACCTTGTTTGATTTAGAATATCAAAAACAATCTATCTTCAAAAAATTCATGAATCTATCACTTTCTAAGTCTCAAATGGGGATGTCTCCTCTCGTGCCACACGACCTCCCTTCTACATTTCTCACATGCATCACATTATAATTTCTTATATACCTTCTGGTTTTTCTATATTTTAAATCGTTAAAAAAATTATTTCAAATACTTCATAATTAAAATTTAGTGGGTGTTTGGCATTTCTTCTCAAAATGACTTATTAACTTATATAAGTTAGAAGTGAGAAGTCAGAAATTCTGACTTCTCAAAAATAACTTCTCACACACACAAAATCCTCCAAAATAAGCTAATCCAAACACTCAAAAAACAACTTATTAACTTTTATAAGTTAATAAGTCAAAAGTTGCTCCAAAATAAGCTAACCCAAACACCCCCTTAGTTCTTCATAACATAATATTTTTTAGTAGATCATGTGACCAAAGGTCTCCTCCTCCTTATTTGTTCCTATCCTTGTTCCAATCATTTAATTATAAAATAATAACACACCATGACTCATTAATATCAACAGTATGGTCATGACTCATGAACTTACCTCCACAGACAATGCCCCATTTCTCTACCAGGACACATTATTTTTATTGTTTGAACATGCCAATGATCTGGTTTTACTCACCGCCCTTTTCCTTCTTCCTTTTTTTAATCACTCATTTCTTCTTCCCAAGAAACTTCCACACGCTTCCAGTTACTCCATCTCCCCTTTCACGAGTTTTGCTCTACTTTCAGATTCCAGTCACTAGATTGATAGATCATGGTGGAGAACGAGCACCACCACCAGCAGCCACCAGCTCCGGCGCCGCCGCCGCCCGCCGTCCAGCAGCCGCTGGGTGCTGCCAGAGGCCCTGCTTATCCACCTGCTGAACAACTTCTGCAGCTTAACTACTGCATCCATTCCAACCCTTCATGGGGTTTGTTTTAAACTTTTTAAATAATATTCTTGAATCTTGAATTTTGAATCTTTAATTTTGGTTTGTGGGAAGTGTTTAAATGATGGGTATCTTTGCAAAAGCTTATTAAAGTTTTGATTTTTTTTTTCCTTTTTTGTATATGAAAGGCATGTTTCTTTTTCCCCTTTTAGATCTCCTTATAAACCCTTTTTTTTCTTGAAAAAGAATGAATTTTTATTCTAGTTATATATGTGTTTTATGTGAAAAGTTGCATAATTTGCAACTTTCATTAGACTTGGCTATGGATTGCAGAAACTTTAGTGACCTCCATAGAAAAAAAAAAAGATGAAGATAGTGGCAAGATACAGTTTGATGTTGACCTAGTTTGACTCTTAGATCAAGCCAACTAACTTTCAATTTCAAATTAGTAGGTTTAGTTGTAACTTTTAGTAATTAAAAAAAAAAAGAAAAATTAATTTTAAAATTGCAATATATTCTATACATTAAGAATTCTAGATTTATATTTGCTAATGGAGATTATCAAGTGCTTAGCTTTGATCATATGCAAATTGTCTAACCTCATGGTCATGAAAACAGTATTTTTATTATTTGTTTACCGCAACTCGTATCTTTACATGGTTAACATTATGCAGCACAAACCGCTATTCTAGCATTCCAACACTACATAGTAATGCTTGGCAGCATAGTGATGATCGCTTCCATTCTTGTTCCTCGAATGGGCGGTGACCATGTGAGTCTTTTAGAACTCTTACAAAAAGACACAATATGACAAATATAGATTAAGTTACATCGTATGTTAACTAAAGTTTGTTTCTTTTGGGCTATACAGGGTGATAAGGCGCGTGTGATTCAAGCGTTGCTATTCATGTCGGGAATAAATACTCTTTTGCAAGCATTGTTTGGTACTAGGCTACCTACTGTCATGGGACCATCGTTTGCTTATATTTTAGCCATATTGTCGATCATAAATGATTTTAGAGACGAAGATTTCTCATCTGAACATGAGGTATATATCTCACTAAGTATATCTAATCTATATATTGCAAACTTATAGTTAAGTCCATTTGATGCACCGGGACGTTGTGTATAATTCTTTGTAAAAAGCGGTGATTTTATTATATAAATGATAGAGATTTCTGCATACTATGAGAGCTATTCAAGGATCCCTGATAATTTCATCGTTTATCAACATGCTCCTTGGATTTAGCAGGTCATGGGGAGAATTCACAAAGTAATATAACTTTCTCTAATCATTCTTTCTATCTTTTTTTTTTTTTTTTTTTTTTTTTTTTTTTTTTTTTGAGGTTGAAGTTTAACGATTATAATCGTATTTATGTTTGTGCAGGCTACTTAGCCCACTTATTGTTGTTCCTTATGTATGTGTAGTTGGCCTTGGGTTATTTGGGAGGGGTTTCCCACAGGTATATTGGTTTTTATCAAACATTTTGTTCGTATATTTCTCTCCTTACAAAAGGGAGGAACTCATTTGATCTCTTTTACTATGTACAGCTGGCAACATGTGTCGAGATCGGCCTACCTATGCTTGTGTTTTTGGTTGTCGTTCAACAGGTATCGGCTCTATGAACCCAAATGAACAACAAAGTTTGACCATAGTACAAATGTAAACAGTTCTTTTACCATAGTAAAAATGTATATCTTACGTTGTAGTACATGAAACGCCTACATCCAGCTGCACATCCAATTCTCGAGAGATTTGCGTTGCTCGTCTGTATCGCGCTCATTTGGGCTTTTGCAGCCATACTAACTGCAGCTGGAGCTTACAATAACGTTGGGGATGCAACAAAACGCAGTTGCAGGACCGATCGTTCTTTCCTCATGTCATCTGCTCCATGGTAAACGTTACATTTCCCAAGAACCAAAGGTCAACTGGTTGACCTTTTTTTAACTCTTAACAAACTCGTGTTAATCGCATATAGGATTAAGATCCCGTATCCTTTTCAATGGGGTACCCCTATATTCAGAGCAAGTCATGTTTTTGGAATGATGGGAGCTGCTCTAGTTACAGCAGTAGAGGTTCGTTATTTACGATTATATATACACATCGTCAATATGTTGATTTCATATTTGGTCTGTATATTTACATATATTATCATTGCTTTTCGTACAGTCGACTGGAACTTTTATAGCCGCGTCACGTTTCGCGGGTGCTACACCTCCTCCAGCACATGTTCTCAGCCGAAGCATCGGTCTACAGGTTCACACCCTTCGATTATTCCGATTTTGGTTCTTGTTTATCTCTAGACCTCCAAGAAAAAAAAAACTATAGCTTTTTTGTTTTACGTAATCTTGCAGGGTGTTGGCCAGCTGCTTGATGGAATATTCGGTTCGATCGCTGGAACAAACGCATCAGTGTGAGAACTCACGTCTTTTCACATCTTCAAGAATCAAGATTCTTATTTTGTGACATTAAGTTAACGTACGTACATTCTTGAAATACAGTGAAAATGTTGGTCTTCTTGCGTTAACACACGTGGGTAGTCGAAGAGTGGTTCAAATATCAACAATCTTCATGTTTTTCTTCTCCATATTTGGTTCTCATTTTTCTTTAATAATATTTTCTTTTAATTTTTTTTCTTTTTCAATTTTCGTGTCTTACTTGAGAACTGTGTTAATTCTTCCTCAGGAAAGTTTGGAGCTTTCTTCGCATCGATTCCTCTCCCAATATTCGCAGCCATTTACTGTGTCTTGTACGGTCTTGTAGGTGAGTTTTTAACTTGAGTAAAGTACACGATGGTCCCTATGGTTAACCAAAATTTTGGATTTAGGTCCTTAGTTTTTCAAAAGTACACGGATGGTCCCTGTGATTTACACTTTGTAACGTATTTAGTCCCCAACTTTTGTCAAAAGTACACGGATAGTCCCTGTGGTTTGCACTTTGTAACGCATTTAGTCCCCAACTTTTAGTGACTAAATGCGTTACAAAGTGCATACCACAGGGACCATCCATGTACTTTTAGAAAAAATTTGGGGACTAACTACGTTACAAAGTGCAAACCACAGGGACCATCCGTGTACTTTAAAAATGCTAGGGACTAAATCCAAAATTTTGGTTAACCACAGGGACTGTCCGTGTACTTTACTCTTTTTACGAGTACGCTTTTTGGTTTTTCATTATCTTGCAGAAAGTTTTATAAAGAATTTGTTTTTTAACAGCTTCTGTTGGGATCACTTTTATCCAATTTACAAACAATAATTCAATGAGGAACATCTACATAATGGGACTATCTCTATTTCTTGGAATATCAATACCGCAATATTTTGTGACTAACACCGATGGCAACTCTGGCCGTGGACCCGTGCACTCGGGTGGTGGATGGGTAAGGATTATGGAACCACAACGGTTAAATTTAAACGTATTCCGAACGTGTCAGTTTATTGTTTGTCTGACTTGAAATGGTTGTGTGGGCAGTTTGATGATATATTGAACACTATATTTGCTTCGGCTCCAGTGGTGTCGTTGATAGTGGGTACGCTACTAGATAATACACTAGACGCGCACCATGCACGTGACGAGAGGGGGGTACCATGGTGGGGTCCGTTTCAGCATAAGAAAGGTGATAGTCGAAACGAAGAGTTTTATAGTTTTCCTCTTAGGATTAACGAGTATGTTCCTACCAGGTTTCTTTAGACTCAACTTCTGTTTAATATCACTGACTCTACGAATTGAACTTGCTGATAATTGTTTTTGTTGGTTCATTTTGGTCGTCTGGTTATGTTCTTTTCTGTTTGGTCAAAGGTTATCTATAGCCTTTGAGCCCAAGCTTAGGTTATATGGTGTGGAATAAAGCCTCTAGGGGCTTTATCACGCAACATCTGCAGCACGTAGGCGACAAGTCAGCATGGGGCTTTATTGTTAATTGTCATGCTGTAGGATAATGTCCCATAAAGCTCCTATCTTCATTGTCCAATCATTGTTTATTTTTTTTTCTTTTTTTAGTCTAAAAACAACAAACAAAAACCTATAACATAAATGACTAAACGAGAAATGAGAACGTGTCGAGTTCTTTAAAAAAAATATTTCTGGCGGCCCATTTTAAAAGCAAACACTAGCCTAAATCTTTTAAAAACTAAAGGCCCATAAGCTCAATCACTTCTCTTTTCCTTTTTGTGTACATTAATAGTTCCATGCTAAACATAGCAAGCAGTGGCAGCAAGCAACCGCCTGAGATAGAGGCCGGCCATTTTTCTGGTCAATGAAGGAGACCGCCCGAGATAGAGGCCGGCCATTTTTCCGATCAATGAAGGAGATGTTAGGGCAGCAAGCGAGTACGAGCTTGGCAATGATGGTGGGTCCCCCGTTTCTTTCCTTCTCGTGCGCGTTATGGGCTTGACGGATGAGAACATGGCGCCCCTCTTCTCTCTTGCGCCATCGGGATGGTGTTAGGGTGTTATGAATCCGAGCTGGACCGGGGCGCCAGCCCACGCGGTCCAGCCAAGACCGACTAATCTATACACTGAAAACAATGTTGGACACAGGACGGGTGCATGTTCCTTAAGTAGGTGCCATATTGAACAAGAGGGATGTTTACCGTCATATTCCACTTACTTTTACGAAAATTCTGAACATGATTAATGTGAACATCTACACAAAACATGCATAATTGAAAAATGAGAAGAATAAATAAATAATAAATAGATTAAATGTCTGAGATTTTCATGTGGCAATATCAGGCGAACTCGAACTCAAGGGTAAATTCAAAACATTTAGGACAAATGGTGAAACAGGTTTCCGGAAATGGTTTTAGTTTTAAGATCTTTTACAAGTGGTATTAGGTGATATACCCGATCCAATTACCCGAGAAATACATATATACTTACCCTAACAGAATCATATGCGTAAACCTTTATTTTTCTGTTTATTTGCTTTTGTCTTGTGTAACATAAAAATCTACTTTTTTTTTAATGGCGCATAATAGTCTTCTAATTTACTAATTTTTTTCGTTTTTAATTTTATTTTTTTCTTGAGTAAAATTGGTAACATAATAAATAATCTACTTTTTTTAATGGCACATAATAATCTACTAATTCACTAATTTTTTCGTTTTTATTTTTTATGTTTTTCTCGAGTAAAATATATATAATAGTTAAAATATTAAAAAAAATATAAAATTTAGAAATCTTAATATATATTTTTAATAAACTAACGTGTATACCCAATATTCAATTTGTAACTATTCCGACACATAACTAATAGTATTGAGCCGAGTATAATACGCGGTTATACAATGGAACATCAAAATGGGATTACCATACATGTCCACATTGGTATATCTTTTCTTAGGTTTTAAACCGTGAGCCTTGTCGTTTTAAACGGATCGTATATTTTATTCTTTTTCGAACGGTGACCAAAGGCAAAGCGTGTATATGAATATGATAAATTAGAAATCAATTTGAAGTACATGGCAGGTTAGACGGAGTTATTGGTTTGACATTTAACATGAAAAGAACGTTTTATGTATTACGGCGAAAAGAGGGAAAAGGAAAAATCCCGACAGGTGTGAACAAATGATAAGATGAATAAAATATCACGACTTTTCGCTTTCCATGTGACATGTGTTAAGTTCCTACTAGTCTTTTTCATTGGGGTTTGTATAATTTTTTCAGAAACTATATATTAATTGTGTAATCACCAGACCCATTCATACTATTTGAGTACAAAAAATATATGTTAATTATGTAATCACAAGACCGATTCATACTATTTGAGTACGAATGTTCAAAAAATATATGTTAATTATGTAATCACAAGACCAGACCAATTCATACTATTTGAGTACGAATGTACATTTATTAACCAAACTCTTTTTTATTTAGTTCTTGACTCATAATCTCTAATTTCAACAACTTATACCTTTTTAACAAGAAACCACACTACTCTTAAAATTTACATTATTTGGATTTTAGGCAATGTGGGGTAGCCCATTTGGTTGAGACACATGCTTCTTAAAGGGGATGTCCAAAATTCAAATCTGAGTAAGGAAAAATAATTTATAATAATTGGTGAGAACTAGGTCGTTAAAAAACTTAATATCTCTTTAATGAGGCTAGAAGTGTCAGAGCATTCACATCCAACACCCTAAAATTATACATACATTCCACTAAAAAACAACTCCTAAATCAATATATTTTCACTAAAAACAAATATTTTTTCTCTCTCCTTCTCAATTAAATAATATTTTTATACCTTTATCATTACATTTTTCTCTCTCCTTCACTCACAACCACTTTCAATATATATTAAAAAATTATAGTGGGTGAACAGTGTCCCTCCAAATATACAGATGAACAGTAACATTTTCTCTCTCCTCTACTCACAACCATTTTTTATACTCTTTATATTTTAAAAACCCCAGACTCACATTTTAGTTCTTTGGATGTGAATGCTCTCATAACTCTATAACTCTGAAAAAATACAGAGATGCTACATTTTGATACTATTGGGCTAAAAGCCCTTTGATTTCAATAGGTTTCAATAACTTATATAGTTTCTCTTTTCCTTCCTCAACGCATCACCACCACTTATTCTTCCTTTTCAATTGATTTGTGCGTTTTGACGTAAAATCAGTTTTGAAATCTAATTAGGGTTTCATATACGTTTGGTTTTAGTTTTTGGAAATTGATTAAGTTGATTGTTGGTGTTTGAACGTTTAAGGATGAGTGATTTATAAAAGGAGGGCAAATAATTTGGGTGGGACATGCTTGGTTAGGGTTCTAGATTCTTAGTGTCTTATGGTGTTCAAATGTGTTTTGGGGGATGGATTCAAGGATGAGCGTGACTATATTCGGTTATAGACAGAAAATGAAACTATAACCGATGTTTTGGTTTTTTATCCTCATAACTATCTTGATTTGGCTATTAAAAAGGTTTGTTAATTTGGTTATTGAAAAAGATGGTTGATATAACTTGCTTAAGCATCGGTTAATCACTAACTTCAGACATTGTTGGATTCAAGCTAATTTCAATTAATAAATCCAGTTATATCTTGTTGCCTCGCTGTACTTTAAAAGTCGTGCGCCCTGCCAATAGGCAGGAACGTCGGTCCGGGAACAGGAAAACGTTACAGTGCTCAAGCATCCAACGGGCTCTTTCTGTCTGGAAAGACGGGGAAGGGATTAGCGAGCTAGTTGCTTCCCTCTTTCAGGATGTAAAGGAGAAAGGGGTGGTTAATGGGTCCGACCCGTTTCCCGAAGGTCGGGAGGGCCGAACCAATGTTAAGCAGTGCCTTCGTAAAGTGGCAGATGGTCATTTCACAGCTGCGGTCAAGGTGTTGTCCTCTTCTGGCGTTGCCCCCTTTGGGCCCTCCACTATGGAGGCCCTCGCGGATAAACACCCCATTACGCCCCCTCCGGTTGTGCCGGCAGGCACAATCCCTCAGGCACCCTTAACTGTTGATGCGGAGTGCGTTTTGGAGTGCATTAAGTCATTCCCCAAAGGAACTTCGTGCGGGAGAGATGGGCTCAGAGCGCAACACTTGCTGGATAGTTTTTGTGGAGAGGGGTCCTCAACTTCCTCGGGTTTAGTTTTAGCCATCACCGGGGTTGTCAATGTCTTCTTGGGGGGGTTATGCCCCAGGTCTCTTGCTGAGTTCGTTGCCTCTGCTCCTCTGACCCCCTTGCTGAAACCTGATGGGGGAATCCGTCCTATTGCGGTCGGGGCCATTTGGCGTAGGCTGGTTTCCAAGATAGCGATGAAAAAGGTAGGGAAAGAGATGGTTAGGTACCTGGGGGATCATCAATTCGGGGTTGGGACACCAGATGGGGCTGAAGCTATCCTCCATAGCGCGAACAGGTTCCTTAACGCCTTTCACGATGATGGAGCCTTCGCCATGCTTACTGTTGACTTCTCCAATGCCTTCAACCTAGTGGATCGCACAGCTCTTCTGCGGGAGGTTTGGATTCAATGCCCATCTATATTTCCTTGGATACATTTTCTTTATGGGCAAACCGCTAGGCTTTATGTGGGTAATGACTGTATTGGGTCGTCCACGGGGGTCCAGCAGGGGGATCCTTTGGGACCTCTATTGTTCGCCCTTGTCTTGCACCCCCCTCACACAACGTATACGAGACAGTTGCACCCTCCCCTTCCACGCGTGGTATTTGGATGATGGTACTATTATGGGGAAAACATCTGAGGTAGCAAAGGCTCTGGCTATCATTCAATCTGAGGGGCCACCTTTGGGGCTCCGGCTTAATATAAAAAAAACAGAGGTATATTGGTCGTCTTGCAATGGAGAAAAATTGGAGGCTAGTTTATTCCCGAAGGAGATTGGAAGACCAACGGGGGGCGTGAGACTCCTTGGGGGGGCTGTTAGTCGGGACCCCAGTTTCATTAGTGCTTTGGCTGCGCGACGAGCTTCCCGGGCAGTGGGCCTTATGAGTAGCCTTTCGCAACTCCGAGACCCGCAAAGTGAGCTTCTCCTGCTGCGCTCTTGCATGGGTGTCGCCAAGCTCCTTTTTGGACTGCGAACTTGTCAACCTGCGTTTGTAAAGGAGGCGGTATCCTTATTCGATAAAGGGCTACGGGGGGCTATAGAGGACATTGTGGTGTGTGGGGGCCCTTTTTTTGGGGATTTTCAGTGGCGGGTTGCTTCTCTGCCCTGTAAGATGGGGGGGCTTGGGCTTATCTCGGCCACGGATGTCTCCATTTACGGTTTTGTTGCCTCGCGAGCTCAATCGTGGGGGCTGCAAGATCACATCTTGCGCGAGAGTGGGGTTGTTGGGATGGATGGGGATTATGACATGGCTCTGGGGGAGTTGCATAGACACCTCCCGGATTTGGATATTGGCGGTTTCGCTAACAGGGACACCGCCCCACCGAAGACCCAGAAGACTTTGGCGAGTGCTCTGTTTTGTCGTATCGCTCAGAATATTGGATTAGATTTCTGTACGACCCCTCGTCAGAACGCCGTCCTAGAATGTTTGCGGGGCCCCCACGCCCAAGATTTTCTATCGTTCATCCCCATCGAGGGCTTAGGCCAAAAGATGTCAGCCGTTGAATACCGTGCTATCTTAAAATATCGGCTCATGATTTCTATATTCCCTGATGATGAGCAATGTCCGATTTGCCGGAAAGCTTGCTTAGACCAATTTGGGGAGCATGCTCTGCACTGTAAAGAACTGCCAGGTTTTAAGTATAGGCACGACTGGGTGCGGGATGTCTTGGGGGACATCCTCAAACGGGCGGGGATCTCGGTGAAGAAAGAAGCCCCTGTAAACTTTTTGACAGATCCGAGGGAAGGAAGATCCACATTGCGCCCTGCGGATGTGTTAGTTTTCGGGTGGGATGCAGGTAAACACGCGTGTGTCGATCTTACCGGGGTTTCCCCCCTTGTAGGCTTACGGGATACAAGTTTTGTCCCTGGTCAGGCAATTGCAAAGGCGGCAGCGAAGAAAATGGACAAACATGCAAAAGCCTGCGAGGATAATCAACATTCGTTTATCCCTTTTGCCTTTGATACCTTTGGCTCGCTAGCCCCAGAAGCCATCAGGTTTCTTGAACGGGTCCAACGGGTTGTTCACAACAACATTTCGTCTCCTAGAGATCGGGGTTTCGTTTTTACTAGGTTAGGTTTCGCTATTCAAAAATGGGTAGCGGCGCAGCTTGTTGCCCGCTTACCGGCTATTTTGGTGTAATTGTTCTTAAAGTTTTTATTTGAAACAACAATTTATAAAAAAAGTTATATCTTTGGTAATATTAATATTGACAATGCTTTTAATTAATTTAATAAACACTCCAATGTGACATATTTTTAATTTGTAAAAGTCATACCGGTTGACAAACCACGAATAGTGAATAACTTTTGCAAAGCTTACTTGGTTCTGACCTCAATCCTTGAATCTTTCTATAATATCCTTGAAGTGTTAGCTATTATCTCCTTATTTTATAAATGACCATGAGTTAATTTATATAGAGGTTTTATTCTAAAATAAATAAAATATGTATAAATAACATAAGTATTTGGCCGTACACACAATAATCGAATCTTACTGTCACCTTATGACGGCAGTCGGCTTTTATTCTACTCTAGTCTCCAACCCCTTTCACATATTGACGACAAAAACAAGACAATCACCGTCACATATTACTTAATAACACCCCCTAATTTTATCTCTTCCAAATCACTCACCTATGAAGTTGAATTACCCACCTAACCCCCTATAGTTTCTTCAAGTTGTTAAAACTTACCCCAAAGAAATCTTTTTTCAAGCATATAGAAAGATTGGTCCACAGTTCACCATGACACATGAGCAAGCAATTCAACAACAAAACTTGGTGGACAACATATAACCAAAGACTTTTCAATCTCAATAGCAAGCAAGATCAACTAAAACATCTTTTTTTTTTCTTCAATCAACCATAAATATAACATTAAATATTAAAAGTCAAGTTACATAAAAAAATCAAACAATAGAACTTGACTTTGCTTCTATTTGATAATCCGAAAATCAAGTACACTTAGGATTCTTTTGTTACTTCTATTTCAAACTAAAAGGACCAAAAGTAATCAATGCTTATCAATTACGTTATTTCTATGAAATGTGTTTTCTAAAGACTGAATAGGTCATACAACAATTATCCTTCATCCTTTTCTTATATTAATTGACGTTCTTGTTACTATCAAAATAAAATAATTCATATTTTGGAATTTCTCACAATTATTCAACCAAATATTGTGATTGTTTTCTTCTTAAGACTTGTAATATTACTTGATTAAGAAAACTTACTCTTAACAGACAATGAGCTAATCATGAGCTCATCAACTTAATCTTATAGTTATTTAAAGGAAAAATGGATTTTAATAATTCGAACTATTAGTCGTTGGCTGGTAACGGTCCAAACTTTAAAATAAGCAGTGGTGGTCTCACTTTTTCACATATTGTAAACTAATGGAACTTTACTAATAGAACCTTAATTTCTTTTTGTCCCCTTATTCTTTTCGGTTTAGTAAAGGTTCATTGGTTTACAATATATGAAAAAGTGGGACCACCACTAGTTATTTTTAAAGTTGGGACCGTTGTCGGCCAACGGCTAATAGTTAGGATTATTAAAATCCATTATTCCTTATTTAAATTCGTAGGTCTAAATGAACTTATAGATTGTTTGTAGCAACTCTCACTGAAAGTCCTATTTATTATTTTAATTAGTCTAATTGGAAACCCAAATTGAGAAACCCAAGTGATTCTGCAGAAACCCTGAAAGTTTTAGAACAATCAGAATCAGGATCAGGACCTCTAAAACTCAAGGGGGGTAAAACCTAGCTAATAATTATCCTCAAAACTCGTTGTTTAACTTTGATTGGTGGAAATTTTCAAGTCAGCAAGCCTAGTCCCGAACTTAGCCGCCTTATAATTAGACTGCTTCCCTTACGGACCGTAAGGGATATGGCATACGGTCCGTAAGCAAGACCAAAATTCGGCTATAAATAGCAGGCCTTGGGACTTGCCTGAGGAAGTTACAACGACGCACAAACTCTCTGTGTACGTCGAATTATAGAGGAAACAGTCCAAAAACACACACAATCACTAAATGCTGCTACGATTCAGGGTATTAATTCAATCGCTATTACGATTCAACGTCCGATCGATTGTAACTATCCAACGTATGATTAAGTGCTGCTCAAATTGAGTTGATACTTTATTGATTCGTCGTGATTTCGACTTGAATATTTGAGTGCTGTTCGAAGTCGGACTATGCTCTGTTATTCGTTGTGAATCCGCTGAATTGTTAAGTATTGCACTTTGTCATTTGTTGTGAGGGTTTAATCTCGTGAATTGTCGTAAATGTTGTATTGGTTATTTACCTAATTTCGTGTGCATTAGATTATTAGGCTTATCAGTAGGCTAAACTCTATTCAATACCCTTACAATCAAAGAAGATAAGCAAACCGAGCAAAGCAAAAGCAAAGGTGAGTTCACGAACTTTCTACAAGGCACGGCCATCCTCCAGAGGTAGGATGCCACTCCACTAATCTTCACACACATGCCTGTAGGGCCGCGACGTGATACGGATGCTAACCTTCGTACACATGTCTGGGAGACCGCAATACGGGCTAGTAAGCCAGTGAACCAACCGTGAATTCACTCAACTTTGTTGTTGACTCATTGTTACATGCCTTGCAGGTCGTTAGGTCCCTAGCTTAAGGAGCTTGCACTGGGAGGCGTGGTCGTTGTGGGAAAACTTATATTAAACTTATGTTTTGTTTCCGCTGTAAACTCAAACTATGTTTTGACACCAATTGTATTGTGGTTGGTTTTATTTACTTAAATACGTTGTTCAATATTATTGGTGGCTATGATCCTGGGCATGTCACGCCTCCAAGGCGGGGTGGGGCTTTGGAGGGGTGTGACAGAGTGGTATCAGAGCCATTGGTTATAGTGAACTTGGTTTTAAAAAGGGAAAAGTTTTTGATAAAACCGGACTATAACCTGTACAGTAATCCGCAACGATGCTTCGCTCCAAGTGCAAGACTCAATACTTTACTGTATTATTTATTTTAAGTGTTACGGCTAAGGTTAAGTCTTCCCTAAGTATTTCATGTATCCAACTTTAAGAAATACCTATCTGACGAATAGCTGGTAGTACCTCTTCAAGACAAATAAGTGAATGAAAAATTTAAAAGATTTGTTGAGAAACCACTTTAGATAGAAGACAGGTTAAGTTCCTCGAGCATAAAAGATTAGTACTAGTATCCTTACTTATTCAAATAAATCTCGAGGACGAGATTTCTATAAGGAGGGGAGAATGTAGCAACTCTCACTAAAAGTCCTATTTATTATTTTAATTAGTCTAATTGGAAACCCAAATTGAGAAACCCAAGCGATTCTGCAGAAACCCTGAAAGTTTTAGAACAATCAGAATCAGGATCAGGACCCCTAAAACTCAAGGGGGGTAAAACCTAGCTAATAATTATCCTCAAAACTCGTTGTTTAACTTTGATTGGTGGAAATTTTCAAGTCAGCAAGCCTAGTCCCGAACTTAGCCGCCTTATAATTAGACTGCTTCCCTTACGGACCGTAAGGGATATGGCATACGGTCCGTAAGCAAGACCAAAATTCGGCTATAAATAGCAGGCCTTGGGACTTGCCTGAGGAAGTTACAACGACGCACAAACTCTCTGTGTACGTCGAATTATAGAGGAAACAGTCCAAAAACACACACAATCACTAAATGCTGCTACGATTCAGGGTATTAATTCAATCGCTATTACGATTCAACGTCCGATCGATTGTAACTATCCAACGTATGATTAAGTGCTGCTCAAATTGAGTTGATACTTTATTGATTCGTCGTGATTTCGACTTGAATATTTGAGTGCTGTTCGAAGTCGGACTATGCTCTGTTATTCGTTGTGAATCCGCTGAATTGTTAAGTATTGCACTTTGTCATTTGTTGTGAGGGTTTAATCTCGTGAATTGTCGTAAATGTTGTATTGGTTATTTACCTAATTTCGTGTGCATTAGATTATTAGGCTTATCAGTAGGCTAAACTCTATTCAATACCCTTACAATCAAAGAAGATAAGCAAACCGAGCAAAGCAAAAGCAAAGGTGAGTTCACGAACTTTCTACAAGGCACGGCCATCCTCCAGAGGTAGGATGCCACTCCACTAATCTTCGCACACATGCCTGTAGGGCCGCGACGTGATACGGATGCTAACCTTCGTACACATGTCTGGGAGACCGCGATACGGGCTAGTAAGCCAGTGAACCAACCGTGAATTCACTCAACTTTGTTGTTGACTCGTTGTTACATGCCTTGCAGGTCGTTAGGTCCCTAGCTTAAGGAGCTTGCACTGGGAGGCGTGGTCGTTGTGGGAAAACTTATATTAAACTTATGTTTTGTTTCCGCTGTAAACTCAAACTATGTTTTGACACCAATTGTATTGTGGTTGGTTTTATTTACTTAAATACGTTGTTCAATATTATTGGTGGCTATGATCCTGGGCATGTCACGCCTCCAAGGCGGGGTGGGGCTTTGGAGGGGTGTGACATTGTTAAAACAAGCTTACCAAATTCTAAGCTTTTAATAATTTGATTAGTCCGAATAAATCTTTATCGGTAGAAAAAAGGGTGTAAATAAGTTGAGTCAGATTCGACTGATCTCTACCTTGGTGTGTTGACTTAACAGAGATTGATCTCAAACTTGGTCCATTAGTATTGTTAAGCTTAAACTTGGCTTAGGCTCGAGTTCCTTAATTATTAATCAATTATAACATGTTTTAATAAACTTATTATAATTCTATACATAAAAAATATAACTTTTTATTACTAGCCTCTTTTCGGCTCCGAGTCTAATCAAGTATTATGTATGAAGATCACTTTAGCACTCGTTTGTTAAATAAACTCCAGTTTAACTTTGAGCTCAAGTCAACTTTTTTAAGTTCGAGTTTAGCTCAAGCTTGTTTAATCTCGACATGAGTTCATGTTAAGTTAATTATGAGTTTAAGTTCGGCTCAAGTTCATTTAAGCTCGCACACAAACTCAGGTCAAGCTCTTTTAAGTTTAAACGCGACCGAGTTCGTTTAAGCTTAATCGATTTATAACAAGCGAACTCCGTAAAACTCGCCTTCTAAATAACGTAGCAAGGATACTTTTGTATATCTATAGATACTTGAAGGGGTGTTTTAATGAAATACAAAATCTGAGGGGAGTGAAATGCAACTCTCAAACTCCAAATAGTATTTGTCCCTCTCACTGGATTTGAAAATTCAATAGAAGATATCTTCTTCCATTCCCTCTTACCGTGTATACATACATACAAAAACTATACGTATATCGACGACTGAGTATGCACATGAGCATTGACTTTAGACTTTTAATTCTTGCCTCTTACACACACCAGAAGAATGAAAACGATAAATGATGATGATAATAATAAAGTTATATGATCGTGTTTCTTACTTCATGACAGACAGCAGCATGAAAGCAACACGCGTCTCAATTGCCGATTCAAATGCTGTTAGTAAATGCAACGACTCTTCATCCTCAAAACCCTAACTTTCGCTCACCATCGTTCTCGTTAAACCACCACAAATTTGCTCAATCATGAGCAAATTCTTCAGTAAACGAAGGTTTCATATCTCTTCACCTGCTAATCTGATGCCTTCTTTTACTTCTAGCTCTAACAATTCATCAAAGTCGTCACCGTGTTCGTCATCATCGTCGCCGTGTGGTAATCCGATCAACGTAGGGTTTTATTCGCCGCAGCCGAAGAAGAGGCTCACCAGACAGCGTAAGTTGCGTCGTGTGTCGGTGGAGTACTATCGTGCGCCGGAGGATGATGACGGTGACGTGTCCAAATCGTTGCCGAATTCGCCGCATCGGTTGCCGCAGCACTGGTCGTCGTCCGCCGTGCCGCAGCCGTTGCCGCTGCCTAATGATGAGTTGCGGTTTCCGGCTGAAGGATATAACGGAGGAAATGGACGGTAAGTATCTCTAATTATTAATAATAACGAGTACATGGTTGGTTCGGTTTGCTTCGGTTAAGCGGTTAATTTGGTTTCGGTTCGGTTATTTTGGTTTGGTTAATTAGGTTATTTTGGTTTCAGTTCGGTTATTTTTCTTGTTTCGATTGGCCAATTAGGTTATTAATGGTTTCAGTTTGGTTAAGCTGTTAATTTGGTTAATTCGGTTATCTTAGTTTCAGTTTCGTCAGTTAGGTTATTTTGGTTTCAGTTCGGTTAAGGCTTAAGCTTCTAATTTGGTTTCTTTCGGTTAATTTGGTTATTTTGTATTAGTCAATTAGGTCATTTTGGTTTTAGTTCGTTCTACGCCTATGCACATATGCGCATATGATGTATATATGTGTGGGGGGCAAAAGTCAAAGTGCACTAATTTTAACGTTATTTTACTAATTTCGTGAAAATAACATTAAAAGAGGGGATGATTAATCATGCATCATGTGATGGCGTTGATCGCCAAAAGACAAGGGAGTAAATGCACTAATCGGCCTTTGTCTTAATTGCTGAGTGTTATGTGCCGTATGTCCAATGTCCAAGGCTTGATGCAAAACTACTATCGAGCCGGGGTCTCACTGGAAGCGGCCTCTCTATTACTGTGGGATAGAGGTAAGGCTGTGTACATGTTGCCCTCCTCAGACCCTATGTTAGCTTTGCTATTGGTGGGATTTACCGAGTATGATGATGATGGTTTTAGTTTGGTCATTTTAGTTTCAGTTCGGTAAATTCGATTATTTTAGGTTTCGGTTTGGTCAGTCCCGTCATTTTTGGTTTCAGTTTTATTAAGGCTTAAGCTGCTGATTTGGTTTTGGTTTGGTTATTTTGGTTTCGGTTCGGTCAATTGGGTCTTTTTGGTTTGAGTTCGGTTAATTCAATTATCTTTGGTCTCAGTTTGGTCAGTTCAGTTAAGCTGTTAATTTGGGTTTGGTTGGTTATTTTGATTTCAGTTCGGTTAGTTTAGTTACAGTTTGGTCAATTAGGTTATTTTGGTTTCAGTTCAGTTGATTCGGTTATTTGCTCACACCTGAATATGTATGCATCCATGCAGTTGTAGATCTGATCGAACCGGGATGAATTCCAAGAGTCGTGGTGTCCCAACATCATCAAAAACTTCAACTTACCGTCGCCGTAAAGGTTATCCTGAAGATGCGAATGGTGAGAAAGTTCGTGATGATATCACGTTGGATGTTCCTGCTAGAAGCGCCCCATCTACCACTTTCACTAGCCCTACACTTAGCCCCAAACGGTTCAGCACAGTCCAAATATTTGATTCAGCAATTGCAGGCATTAAAGACTTTCATTTGTCATCACCTTCCGATTCATCAACACGACGTACTCAACTGCACAGTCCGCCGTTACAAAGCCCGTATACGAACAGCAGGGCCGATAGCAGCATCAATAACGTTCATCCCCTTCCATTACCACCACCTTCAAGACCCGGGACAACGCGTTCAAATTTGGACAAATCGGATGGGCAGTCGATAAAAGGTCAATGGCAGAAAGGGAAACTGCTGGGGCGTGGTACTTATGGTAGCGTATACGAAGCAACTAATCGGTATATCATATCGTATACTAATGTCAAAGTTTTGAATTTATTTTGTTACAATAAGTTTTAACTTTTTATATGATTTCTTATAGTGAAACCGGGAGTTTGTGTGCAATGAAGGTTGTTGATATCATTCCTGATGACCCGAATTCATCTGAATGTATAAGGCAGTTGGAGCAGGTTATTCTTCTGAACCTTTAAGTGTTTATAATTGTTTATAAGGCATATTGAAAATAGTATGAAAAGATATTAAATTATTTTTTTTTAGGAAATAAGAGTTCTTCGGAATTTAGAGCATCAAAACATTGTACAATATTTGGGTTCAGAAGTTGTAAGTTTCTTCTTGCTTCTTTTATGTCGTTTATTTTTTCCAATATGATTTTAAGATAATTACTGACAGAAGTGTGTCTTCTATGCAGGTTGAGGACCAATTTTGCATATATTTGGAGTACGTTCACCCAGGGTCCATAAATAAATATGTTCGAGAACACTGTGGAGCTATGACTGAATCTGTCGTTAGAAACTTTACACGCCACATTCTCTCAGGACTGGTTTACTTGCACAGCAAGAAGACAGTTCATAGGTATCTTTATTCATTGCGAAAGCAGATAAGCTAAAACTGAATTACAGTTGAAATTTGAGTTAAGTGCCATTTACGTCCCCGTGGTTTGTCCAGTTTTGTCATTTCAGACCAAATTTCAAAATTGTATCATTTTCCTCCTTGACATTCTCGAAACGAGCCAAGTCAGTCCAAAAAACTAATCCCAGTTAAAAAACTCCATTAGTTCAGGGGTAAAATGATCATTTTACATAGTGATTCAGAGGTTTTACATACCCTCCACCCAGGGGCGGACCCAAGCCCACCCCAAGGTGGGCGGGCGCACCCCCGGGGGAAAAAATTAGTGCTAAATTCCATCGAAAATCCCGTCCGCACCCCTTGGAATTTTTCGTCCGCACCCCTTAGTAAACTCTTATTTTTAAAACAAAATATTACCTAAATTATATAACTTTTAATACCTAACTAACTAAACCCAAATACCCATACCTTTACCCACTTATAATTCCTAAATAGCTAGCCCACTAAGTCTTAGCCATTAACCAAACCCAACAATATTTCAAACTATAATAAAATAATTAAAGCCCAAAACCTTTAGAAATTCTCTCCCTCTCTCTCTCTCTCTCTCTCTCTCTCTCTCTCTCTCTCTCTCTTGCGTCCCTGCACTGCCAACGAACAACATCACCCAGCGACAACAGTCCAGCAGCCGGCGACCACCGTAATCAGCCACCATACCACTGTCGTTTTACACCAAATCTAACCGGAATCCGAACACGGGTAAGTTTCTTTGTTATTTTGATGATTTTGGTTGATATTATAGGAGAAAAAAGGGTAATAAAGTTGTTAAATAGGTTTGAAATTTTGTGTGTTTTGACGTTGTTTATGGTTGTTTAGATGATTTTTAGGGTGATTATGTTGTTTATATATTTTTAGGGTGATTATGTTATTTATATATTTTTAATTAGGGTGATTACAACTTACGTTATGATTTCTAGGGCTTGAATAGTTGAAAATTAAAATTAAAATTGAAACATTATGTTATGGAGCGATGAACTTATGTTATATAGAGAAAGAATTGCTTAAGAAATTAGTTTTAGATGATGTTTTGGATAGATTTCAAAAAATGAAAACCCGTAGGGCGTCGACGTTTTAATTATGTTTGTAACAAGGTTTGACATGTTTTTGATGATTATATAAATTTAGTTTGATGTTCGTTTGTTTTACATGACCCGACCCGATACGAACCGATTTTTTTACTTATATACCTAGGGGCCTAAAATTTTTAAAAATGTTCCGCACCCCCATGAAAAAATTCCTGGGTTTGCCACTGCCTCCACCATGCACCAACCTCCAAACCACTATGTAAAATGACCATTTTACCCCTGAGCTAACTGAGTTTTTTAACTGGGGTTAGTTTTTTAGACTAACATGGCATGTTTCGAGAATGTCAAGGAGGAAAATGGTACAATTTTAAAATTTGGCCTGAAATGGCATAAGTGGACAAACTACAGGGACGTAAATGGCACTTAACTCTTGAGATTTTAATGATTTATGCCCGTGTTACATATATAGAGATATCAAAGGAGCAAATTTGCTTGTTGATCCATCTGGTGTTGTGAAGCTTGCAGACTTTGGGTTGGCAAAACATGTGAGCTGACAAATAGTAAATATATATTTATAGCATCTAGTCACCACTAGTATAAAGTTTATTTTTATTTTTGCATATTGAAAAACTTGTTTTTTGCAGCTTTCTCCATATATGACTGATCTTTCTTTAAAGGGTAGTCCACATTGGATGGCTCCAGAGGTATATATATCTTGCAACTTACAAATTTTAAGCTTCATGTTTATAAATTAAAATCTTTTGTTGTAGGTTTTCCAAGCGGTATTGCGAAAAGATGCGAATCCGGAACATACATATACCATGGATATATGGAGCTTGGGGTGTACAGTGATTGAGATGGTGACCGGGAAACCTCCATGGAGCGAGTTCGATGGGGTAATTTAGTAATTTTCCATTTAAATTTTAAGATAATGCAAGTGAATGTTATGTTACTTAATTTGTTCCATCACAATGCGTCTTTAGGTGCAAGCAATGTTCAATGTATTGAAAAGATCCCCAACTATACCTGAAACACTATCATCAGAAGGGAAGGATTTTCTATATCGTTGTTTGCAAAGAAATCCAGAAAAACGACCGTCGGCTGCTTTCTTACTCGAGCATCCCTTTGTGCGTCCTTCGTTTGATCAGCATCTTTCATTTTGTAAGCAAGAATTTTCTGGTCTGAAACTAAATGTAAGTTTCAAATGGCTTTATGTATATATTCATTTTATTTATTATTCTTGTTATTCCAAAATTCATATACTTTTGTATTCCAGGGAATACCTTATATCCCACGAGTTGTGATGCAACACTCACCATGCAAATGGGCTAAACATGGAAGGCTGCTGTTTCACTTGTAAGTAAAAAAGAGTTCAATATTTAACCTTTTACTCAATACAACTGGGATTGATGTTTATAAATTTTGTGCAGTGGGACACATAAACACACGAATTCAGAGACTAAACGGGACCATTCATCAGCTGCCGCCCACCATTCTCCCGCGTCATCCCGTGAAGTTGTTCCAAGTGAGTTCAACTTTAGCACACAACATCTTGGTGTACCAACTTGTGTTCCTTTTACAGGTGAGGGTAGAAGAACATATTCTCTTCCAACAACTCCGGGCAGGGAAAACGATCGATTGTAAATTAACCGGTGTCGAATTTGGTATTCATTAACTAAGTAGGATTTAGGGTTAGTAAGGATTAAGTAGATATTGAATGGGGTTGTGCTTAGAGATTCATAAATGATGTAGGTGTATCTTGAACAAGGAGAATGTTGTATGTGCTTATATTTGAAGAGCACTTTTAGTGTATATATTGTGATCCTTGACATTTCATTTGATTCAATCAAATAATGTACCAAATAGGAATTGTTTACACCAAAATTACTCATTTATTTTGCTTATAAACTTGGTTAATTATGATTTACAAGTTATGAATTCGTGTAAACCAAAATGGTATTGTAGTAATTCTATATGAAAAGTGTTTTTTTTTTTTTTTTTTTTTTTTTTTTGGCAAGAATATCATTGTTCCTCTTGTATTTAACTAGTGGGTTTCTACGCGTTGTGGCGTGGATGTTAAAATTTGTAGATCTCGGTTTCGACGACTATAATTTTTTTTATCCACAATGGTTTTATTACACAAGTTTTGTGATGTAACTCAAATATAAAGTTGTGTTTTACATCAATCGTAAACCAAAACTAATACATGTTAGCGTAATAAAGAAAGTTTAGTTTATTAGTTTATTTTGAGCTTTGGCCCGTTAGTTAGTAAGCCCGTAGCCCGGCTATATAATGTTTATTTTCTTTTCATTTGTATACAATGCTTTCTATTGAATAAACCCTAGCCACTTTTGATCCTCTATGTTCTATACATGTTTATCGTTTAACATGGTATCAGAGCCAAGGCTCGTAGATCACACGGTTGGTTTGCATTGAGACGATTCATGGTAGTGGTTGGTTACGTGTTACCCGCTCGAGATTGGAGGCTTGCGACTGTATTTTTTTAGTTGGGTCGGCACGGTTAGTCGGCCGTAACAACCAGCGAAGAAAAAAAAAATAATTATTAAGTTGTTGGTTGGTTAGTTTCCGAGGATTGTTCGAAGTGATAGAATTTCGATTCCCACAACAAAAAAAAGGTGAAGATTATTTTGTGCCATTCAAGAAAGTTTTTACAAGGAACAGTTGATCCGTTGGATACCTTTGGTGGATGAATATTAGGCTACAAGGTATGGTGATGGACCTTTAAGGGAGGCTGATTCGTCACGTAGGCGCCACGTCATAGTCTCCCCAAGGATGCTCCATCCCCCAAAAGTAGAGGGTATGGGAGGATGATCCTAGTCATAGTCCTCCCCATCTTTTTTATGTTTCTTTTTTTAATCTTCTACTTTTTTTTAACATTCCTAGTCATAGTCCTCCCCACATTTTTTTATGTTTTTTTTAATCTTCTACTTTTTTTTAACATTTAACAAATAAACTAACAAAATATTTTCATTAATATTTAAAAATATTACATAAACTTAAAAAAAATAAACTTAAAAAAAACATAAACATAAACGTCGTTTGTGTGCTTGATATAATTTATGAACGTCGTTTGCGTTTGGTTTCCGCAGGTATCGCTTGCTAACAACCCATTCGCAAAACTTGTGCAAACATAGACGTGCGGTTCTTTCAGACATCCTTATATACTCGTCTAATGCATCGGGTGCGTAACCGTATGCAAGTTGGCGAATGGCCGACGTACATTTTTGTAAATTACTGAAACCCCTTTGCCCCCTAGCGTCGTTTCGCAATGTAAAAAACGGATCAGACTGGGTCATGTCGCCTGCAATACATAAAAACAGTGGACGACTCATGCGGAAACGACGTCGAAAAATATCGGCTGGGTACACGGGTTCGTCGGCAAAATAATCGGCTACTAGTTTAACGTGGCCGGCTATAAATTTAAAACGAAACATAAGTGAAATTAATTATAAAATACATTTTCAAATCTATATAAAACATAAGGAAAAAAAAAGTAAAATACCTTCTTGGTCTCGGTTATATTTTGCTCGTCTAGTTTGTCGTTCGGTCGACGCTTCATCACCCGCCATGAAGACCTGAGTCGCGTCCATTATCATGTTATGCATAATAGCATCCTCTTCCGAAGATGATGAATACCCCGTAGATGAAGATGATGAAGAGATGGAAGAAACTGAAGAAATGGAAGAAGGTGAAGCCATGATAATTTTTGAGCGAGAGATGAGGTGGTAGCGAGTAAAAAATGGTATAAAATGATGAGTTTTTATAAAAAGGGAAGAGTGGTTATAAAATGTGAGAGAGATGGGGTGGTAGTGGGTAAAAAGTTGTGAAAAAAATGGTTAAAGAGATGAGTATTTATAAAAATGGAAGTGAATCGGGGGATTTTTTGAAATATAGCCGTTATTATTTAATTAATATAATTCTGAAATTATTTTTTTAAACGGTCATATGCCATATGGTCCCACTTGTTTTGTCATTTTGTGTGCGTCGAGATCGTCCGAATACAGACGTTGAGGACGGGACGTGGGGGGGCGGCGCGGTGTAGCTGCCGTCGCCGATCCAAGACGGTAGAGGGACGACCCCCATACCGTGTAGCCTTATGATCCCTGACATCATCATGGTAAAAGAAATTAAGGATGGTAATGCATTTAGTTTTGGAAGATAATTTTTTTTGGGTATTAGTTTCTTCTATTTCGTTAGTAATTAATTGTTTGGGTATTAATTCTTCGTATTTGCTTCTGTTGTTGGGTTCGTATTTGCTGTCGTTTAGAGATCGAACTGTTTGGTACTTATTCGTATTTGGTGCTTCCGCTATTGGGTTTGTATTTGATATTGGATTATTTTGCTTTTGCTTGGTATGGATAATATGGTGAAAAAGGCTGAATCTCTTTCATCTACACGTGTTTTTGGTTCAGTTCCAATGTCTGCTTCAGATTCTCGGGTTTTGGACCAATTCAGGTTGTTTCTAAATTTAGCTATGTCTTCGTCTAATACTACAGGTATTCCTTCATCCATATGGATTTTGGATTCCGGTGCATCTCATCATATGTCACCCTACTTGTCATCTTTTGTATCTTTGATCTCTGGTTCGGCTACGTCTGTTATGTCTGCTAGTGCTACATCTATGCCAATAGAAGGTGTTGGATCAGTTGTTACTCCTCATATTTCTCTCACTAATGTCTATTTTATTCCAAATCTTGCTTTAAACCTTGTTTTGGTTAGTCAGTTGTGCAAATCTGGTCATTTGGTGTGCTTTTCTGATTCTGTTTGTTATGTATTGGATTCACGTTCTATGAGGGTGATTAGGACCGGCCGTAGGGTAGGTGGACTTTATGTCTTGGGTGATCTCAAAGAAATTGATGTTGCCGCTTCTAGTGTTGATTTGTCATCCTTTCGCTTGAGTCATTCATTTCCTGACTTTTATCGGTGGCATTCTCGATTGGGACATGTGTCCACGTCTCGTTTAAGGTTTTTGGTTTCTACAGGTGCTTTGGGTAAGTTGAACACTTGTGATATTTCTGATTGTAGTGGTTGCAAACTTGCAAAGTTTTATGCCCTGCCTTTTGCAAAAAGTACCTCTCGTTCTTTGGCCCCTTTTGATATTGTGCATTCTGATGTGTGGGGTCCGTCACCTGTATCCACTAAGGGTGGGTCGATTTATTATGTTTCTTTTATAGATGACTATACTCATTATACCTGGGTGTATCTTATGAAACGTATATCTGAGTTCTTTGGTATTTACAAAGACTTTAGAGCTTATGTTAAGACCCAATTTTCGGCTGTGATAAAGTGCTTTCGTTGTGACCAAGGGGGTGAATATACCTCCAATGACTTTGCCCAGTTACTTGCATCAGATGGTACAATACACCAGGTATCTGGTACCTACACACCCCAACAGAATGGTGTAGCTGAAAGGAAACATCGTCATCTTATGGAAACTGCTCGCTCGTTTCTTTTATCCGCCGATGTCCCGAGTATTTTTTGGGGAGAAGCACTCCTAACTGCCCAACATGTAATTAATCGGATCCCTACTTCTCATAACTCTGGGATGTCTCCTTTTGAGAAACTGTATGGCGTACTCCCAGATTACGATGAATTAAGGGTTTTTGGATGTACATGCTTTGTTCTCCGTCCTCATGTTGAACGAGACAAATTGTCAAATAAGTCATCATTATGTGTGTTTTTGGGTTATGCTAGTGGTCCGAAAGGTTATGGCACTGCACAGAAAGGATATCGTTGTTTTGATCCTGTTAGTAAGAAGTTGTATGTGTCAAGGATGTTATCTTCCTCAAGCATATTCCTTTCTATTTGATTCCATCTGTATCCCATAATGTAACAAAGTCAGATCTACTAAACATTGACCCCTTCAATTATGACATTGATGCATCCACATCGTCCAATGTTCTCGCTACATCTGCTGACTCTGATGGGCCAGTAGAATCTGATGGGCCGGTAGCATCTGGTGGGTCAGTTCAAGATACCCATACATCACCAGACACAACTTCAGGTTCGGCTATGCCCGAGACAACTCCTTCACCTACTGAGACGGTTGCACCTCTGAGGAGGTCTTCTCGTGAATGTAAGTCCACCAAATTACCAGATTTTGCCTACTCTACTTACTCGCCTTCGTTTGCCTCCTTCATCGCAAATATACATCATTTGTCTGAACCTGAATCATATAGAGAGGTTGTCTCTAATCCTCTTTGGCAGAATGCTATGGCTGAAGAGCTCACTGCTCTTCATCAGACACACACATGGGATTTGGTTCCACTACCACCTGGTAAACATGCAATTGGTTGTCGTTGGGTATATAAGATTAAAACAAAGTCTGATGGGTCTATTGAGCGATATAAGGCCAGACTTGTAGCAAAAGGATACTCACAGAAGTATGGTATGGATTATGAGGAGACATTTGCCCCAGTGGCAAAAATGACTAGAGTTCGTACTCTAATAGCTGTTGCATCAGTTTATCAATGGAAGATTTGTCAAATGGATGTCAAGAATGCATTTCTGAATGGTGATCTCCATGAGGAGATTTTCATGATTCCTCCCCCAGGCATTGCTCATAAGCCTGGTGAAGTTTTTCGGCTTCGTAAAGCTTTATATGGCCTTAAACAGGCCCCTCGTGCCTGGTTTGAAAAATTCTCTACAGTGATTACTTCTCTTGGTTTTGTTCCAAGTAATCACGATTCAGCGTTATTTATTAGATGTACGAGTGCAGGGCACATTCTTCTGTCTGTATATGTGGATGATATGATTATTACAGGAGATGATTATGAAGGTATTGAGTCCCTAAAGCGTGATTTAGCTCACCGCTTTGCTATGAAGGATCTGGGTATGTTACGGTGTTTTTTGGGTATTGAGGTGGCACAATCTCAGAAAGGATACCTCCTTTCTCAGACAAAATATATTTCTGACCTGTTTCAGAGGGCAAGGCTTTCTGATAACAGAATTGTTGACACTCCTCTTGAAACTAATGCACGGTATTCTCCCACTGATGGTGTTCTGTTGGCTGATCCAAGTTTGTGTCGTACTGTTGTAGGCAGCTTGGTTTATCTTACAATTACTCGTCCAGATATTGCTCATGCTGTTCATGTCGTTAGCCAGTTTGTTACTGCTCCTACTTCTGTTCATTGGGGAGCTGTTCTTCGTATTCTGAGATATCTTCGAGGCACTCAGTTTCAGAGTCTTTTGTTTCCTTCAACATCTTCTCTGGAGTTGCGTGCCTACAGTGATGCTGATTGGGATAGTGACCGTAATGATCCTAAATCCACCACTAGTTTTTGTGTTTTCTTGGGAGATTCATTAATCTCATGGAAAAGTAAGAAACAAGATGTTGTTTCAAGATCTTCTACTGAGGCTGAGTATCGTGCCATGGCTGTGACTACATGTGAGATTGTTTGGTTACGATGGCTTCTTGCAGATATGGGTGTTATAATCTCTCAGCCTACCCCCTTACATTGTGATAACCAAAGTGCTATGCAGATTGCTAAGAACTCTGTTTTTCATGAGCGAACAAAACAAATTGAGATAGATTGTCATTTTACTCGTCAACATCTTCAGCTTGGAACAATTTCGCTTCCTTTTGTTCCATCATCCTTGCAGATTGCGGATATTTTTACAAAGGCTCAGTCGGCATCTCGGTTCCGGTTCTTATGTGACAAACTCTCAATGCTCATTACTGTTGCATTGTGAGTTTGAGGGGGGATGTTAGCGTAATAAAGAAAGTTTAGTTTATTAGTTTATTTTGGGCTTTGGCCCATTAGTTAGTAAGCCCGTAGCCCGGCTATATAATGTTTATTTTATTTTCATTTGTATACAATGCTTTCTATTGAATAAACCCTAGCCACTTTTGATCCTCTATGTTCTATACATGTTTATCGTTTAACAATACTAATATCAGTTCCGATAACATCGGTACTGGTATTGCTATTCTTCTGTCTGTATCGGTTCATCAGTTCTTCACCATACCACAATTTTGAACACTACTATGTTTTCCACATGGTTGTAAAAGTCCCGCCTAGGCTCCAAGTACTCCCCGAGTACTCGCTACAAGGTAGGCTGCCGAGGCACGAGTACTCTTCTCCCAGGCCAATTACACCTCGAGTAATCTCCGCCTAAGCCGAGTACATCCTGAGTACTCCCGAATCCGACTAGGAAGCGCCTAGCGACTTTTGCAACCATGGTTTTCCATAAGACTTATATCCGAATGTCGAGAGGAAAAAAAGACTAAACGCAATCGCGTGTTTAGTGGGTGAAACACACTCGTTGCGGCAAAGATGTATAAAATTTGTAAGACTCAGTTTTGAAGGTGACAAAAAAAAAGTTTATCTACAACTCTATCTACATATTCCCTACCAGACACCACCACCTGCCTCCTGACCACCGCCACCAGCTAGTCACTAAAACTTGTAGGCAACCTGAAAACACCCAACCCCAAATTGAAACCAATCTCGAAGGAAACCCCAAAGTGAACACCAACCACCATTCCACACTGCCAAAGGAGCAGTAGATTAGAGTTTGAAACCCACATCTCGCCGGCCGGAGTTGCAGGTGAATCCTTCCATCCTTGGTTATAAACACCCAGATCTGTGTAAGGAACCCTCAAATCTATGTAGGGTTCAAGCTAGAGACCAGCGACACTGGGGAATACGAGCGTCTAGGGGTGGGCGATGGTGATGGCGGGTGGTTACAATTTTGCAAGTGGTGGTGGAAGATGACGATTTTACGTGGCTGGTGGTAGTCGTAGGTGTCTGGTAGTAGTGGTAGGGAGTTCGGATTTGGTGTTTTGAAGGGATTCACTTTTCAGGTGAGGTGGTCGGTTTAGGGGTTCACTACGCATGGTCTTACTATCAAAATACTATACTCTGTATCTTTACAATTTCTTATGATTACTCCACCTAGTGTTGAGAAAAGATTCTTTTTGAGACATGCAAAATTACTTTATTAAAAAGGCTGATAAACTTGTAAATCTACAAAAATTCATAAGGTTAAGTAGGCCTGTAAATGAACTGAACGAAAAGCATGTTTGAGTTCGTTCATTTAACTTTAACCGAACATGAATACGGACATATAATCAAACACTCGTGTTTGTTTATTAAGAAAATAGGTATGTTCTTGTTCGTTTATGCTTGTTTAAAACTTAAACGAATAGTTCACAAACGTAAAGGACCGTAAATGAACATAAACAACAAACTTAAACGAACGTACTTTAACAAACAATAAACAACACAAATGAACTTAACTAAAGAAAATAAATGAACACAAATGATCATAATTTACTAACCATACACGAATATAAAGTAAACTTTTAGATAAATTAATGATTAATTATGATAAATTCCATTGGAAAACCCATTTTTTATTTTACTAGAAAGTCCGATTACTAATTAGTTATTATATTTGTATAAGTAGATAGAAAGTTTCTTTTATGTTTAATATATATATATATATATATATGTATATATATATATATATGATAGGAGTTGGTCAGAAAGCCCAAATTTCCTAAAAAGTGTAAAAAGTCATAAAACACCGTAATGTCAACCATAAAACACACCAAAACCCCACAAATAATATGATGAAGATTACTAAAATATCATGTATGTGGGTTTTGTGTTGTGTTTTAGATGTTAAGGCTCTGATTGTGGAATGACAAATATTATTGTGTTTTATGTTGTTTAGCATTGTGTGTTTTATATTCATAGTTCTACGATGGTGTGTTTGAAGTTTTTATGGACTATTAGAGTTTGAATATGGTGTTTTAGTAATATTCATTCTATTATTTGTGAGTTTTAGGTGTGTTTTATGCCTGAAATTATTGTGTTTTATGACTTTTTACACTTTTTAGGAAAAACACACTTTCCGTAGGATCCCCACTCTATATATATATATATAAATTTACCTATTTATATATTTAAATTAACAAACATAAACGAACATTCACGAACATAAATGAACGAACAAAATGTGTGTTCATTTTCGTTCGTTTAATTAAATGAACGAACATAAACGGACTTCCCGCCGAACAAGTTCACGATCAGTTCATGAATGGTCAATTCGTTTACAGGCCTAAGATTAAGCTAATAAAATCATAAACTGTTAAAGCTACCTGATTAAAATTCAAAAAATTCATGTAACATGTTACGTTATGTACACATGAGTGATACATGGCCATAAAGGACGTGCGCCATAAATATCACCAACGCGTTTTGTCGCATTGATTGTGGATGTTAGAAGAACTTTACTCTTAAACATGCTTTAGTGAAAGCAATCCATGATAAGTACGCTCCTAGAAAGTTTCTACCCGAGAAACCAAAAGCAAATACGTGATATCATTACAGGTAAAGTGAATCCATGATGGGTGGTATCAAGGGAAGTTTCAATTTTGGCAACCGAAAAAAAAATCCGTGAGATCCTTATGAGCAGTGCATCCAATATTGGTTAGCATAAAAAGGTGTGAGCTTTTTAACCTTTATTATAGATGTGTACGCAGGGCCGTCCCTGAGAATTCATGTACCCTGTTCGAGCTCGAAAAAATGTGCCCTTAGGCCTTAACGAAATTGGGTATTGGGCTCACTAAAGGTCTAAATTTAATGCCAAAGGGGTTAATAACTAACCTAAACCATAAGAATAGTTTTGTAAGTGGGCATATGTTGGTGTTTGTATGGGTGTACCCTATTAAAAAAATATTTTACATATACATATCGGGTGTTTTTCATAAAAAAACGTGGCCCTCAAAATATCGGGCCCTGGACGGTGGTCCTCCCCGCCCACCCCCAGGGCCGGCCTTGTGTGTACGAACACGCTTCATAACAAATCATGTATGGGTTGATTGTGTGGACAGTTTTCAGAGCAATTTTAAAGATCAATAGAGGAAACTAGGATTGAATATGTGAGAGGATGATGTAGGATAGTTACTCGAAAGGTAGGACTTTTAGAAGTCTTGAGTATGCAATTTGTTTGTCTTCACCTCTCGTCTCAACGTTAGAGCCGTGTCTCAGATGTCACTTTTATGAAGATAGGTTATATTTTTAATGGCAAACTAACCTATTCCTGTTAACCGTTAATATGTACATTTTTCACTTCTAGAATAAAGTTAGAGACATCTTACCACCACACCTTATGACTTAAAAAAAAGAGTAAATTACAAGTTTTGTCCTTTGTGTTTACACCAAATTGCAGACGCTGTCCTTTAGCGCAAAAACTGAAAAGTTTTGTACTTAATGTTTCAAAATCTTGCACGTTATGTCCTTTAGGCCAAACCCAGTTAGATTTTTTGGTTAAATCTGGTCATGTGCATTGCACATGAGGGCATTCTTGTCATTTCACATTCAAGGGGCTATTTTGTAAATAACTTTATTCAGGGACTATTTTATACAAAACTTAAAAATAAAAAACATATAAAAATCTCTTTCTCTGGAATTCAAGAACTCCACGTGCCACCATCACCGCTAGCCTGAGATGCCGGAACCTTGCCGGAAAGTTGGAACGACCGTCTGAGTCATCACAATCTTTTAATAACAAGAACAATCAAGAACCAATTCCCAAGCTCATTAAAACTAGCCGTTGTAATCTTCACCCTCGATACCGACAACAAGTGTATACAAACAAAATCTGGCATCTGATACAACCCAAACACTCCACTCGAAAATCCCATCTCTATGACCTAAAAACATAAAAGGCTTACTTACTATTAACCTCACCCCTAACTTTCTTCAAACAAAACAATCTAACAGTCAAGTCCTTCGAACCGGCTAACAAATACCTCGAATCAGGACTCTAATCAACACAAGTAACTTTATTATCACAATTAGCAAAAGTTCTCAACCCTGGAGACCTCCAAATCTCGACTAACTTACCAACACCAACAGTAATAAACTCTCCGTTAGGGCGGAGGTTGATGAACTGGCAGCGGCCGTTGTCGTCGATGGCGACGAGGAAGACGCCGTCCGGTGAGGCGGCGATTTTGGAGATGTTGGATGAAGATTGGAATGGTAGGGTTAGGGTTTCGGATTTGAGGAGATAGGTGACGGAGTTCATGGTGGTGGTTTCGAATTTGAGGAGGTCGGCGATTCCGAGATGGTTTTGGAAGCGGTAGTTCATGGTGGTGGTTAAGGGTTTAGAGGCTGAAGAAAGTGATAAAGGGTGTTTTGTGCTCGGGGAGATTATGTACTGTTTTTTTTTAAACATATATATCATTTACATTATATTACATAATAGTCCCTATACATTAAACATTTACACAATAGTCCATGTAATGGTGAAAAGACAAATATGCCCTCATGTGCAATGCACATGACCAGATTTAACCAAAAAATCTAACTGAGTTTGGCTAAAGGACATAACGTGCAAGATTTTGAAACATTACAAAACTTGTCAACTTTTGCGCTAAAGAACAGCGCCTGCAATTTGATGTAAACATAAAGAACAAAACTTGTAATTTACTCTAAAAAAATATAATATTTTTAGTTTTCTCATTAATTAATGAGTCGTACAGAAGAAAATTTGAAAAGTTGTTGCGTCATAAATTTGTTTGAGTTGGAAAACTGAAACCCCCATCTTCACCAATGGAAGAAGAAGAAACTTCACTAAACCCCATTTCACTCTCCGACCTCCTCCACCGTTCCCGTCCCGTCACCGGCGCCACCTTTCTACCCACCGGCCACCCAACTCCCCGTCCAAAACCACCACCACCAGCCACCCCTTCACCCTCCAATCCACAAACCCCCAAAATCCTAAAACCTTTCACCCACCCATCACCCCTAATCGGAACCCTAACCCTAACCACCCCTCCCTCTTGCTCCAATTCCAGTTGCCTCCACTTCTCCGACCACTCTGCCACCGTTTGTTGCGACATTCTCGACTTCAATCTTCGAATCATCGGCCAAACAATCAGAGTTCTTGCTTGGAACTTTATTCCAGTTAAACCCCATGGTGGGTATTTGGAAATTATCAGGTGGTGTTTTGATGAAATTGGTACAACTAAATTTAATGCATTTTATTTGAACTCTGTATTGCCGACATATGAAGAGAGTATTATTATTCCTCGTTGTTTAGTTTATGGTATACTGGAATCTGTTAGTCCGGTTACGAATGTACCTTGTACCGCGAATAAAACCGGTACGAAAAACCTTAATGGGTTTCTTGCTGAGGTTACTGTTTGTGAGTGTGAATTGTGTAGTTCTAGGGACAGAGTAATGTCATTGGATGATTTAATAGGAAAACATGGTAAAGATCATGTTTTTATGAAATCCAAGATTTTGTATTTTTGTGGGTCGGCGTCGGTTTGGTATTCTGTGATGTCGAGATTGGTTGGAGGGACTGTGTTGATTTCGGGTATGAAGAAGAAGATGGTTTTTCTTGGAGAAGGGAAGTCTTTGATGATGTATGTGAGTACAGAGAAAGCGATTATTCATATTCCAATGTCGGTTACTTGTAAAAACGGTGGTAATGGAAGAAATGATACTGTTAGAGAGAAGGGGATGTGTAGTGTCTACACTGGAAGCGTCACTGCGATGTACATGCAGGGAATGGTCGTTGAATTGGATCAGAAAGTGTTGCTTTTACTTACGGATAACCAACTCTCGATGCCGCATAGTCTAAGAATTGGGGCGATTGTATGTGAACTGTAATGTGGCTTCTTATTTTACTTAGCCGAGGCTTCATTTTTTTGATGTATGGATGGTTCATGCTGTTAGGTAACCGTGAGAAACTTCCATATCGAGGATCCGAAATTCTCGTGGACAAAAGTAACGATATTTGGATCATGCTACAAGACTAGCATTCGTGTTAATGTATTTTCTCCAATTGAGAGTGGGTTAGTAACTTAGTCCTGCTAAACTCCTTTTGGTTAATCATATTTATCGTGACAAATAATTACAAATATGTGTTTTTTTGGCTGTAGATGTTACCAAGTCTTGCAATCACGAAGCCTTCTTAGGAAGTTTATCGAATCACTTCAATTTTCCGCTAGATTATGGTAGTAACATGTGAATTCAATATTACTATCTATCTACCATTCTTGGCGTTTAATATGTTGTGCTCATAAGTTTTTATCACAGGGTGTTACTTGTAGTTTCATCTTTTAGGAAAAAGTTCGCCGGAGTTTTATCTGAGACAGAGATCTTAGGATCAAAACATGTAAGTATATCATATGCTATGATGTTATTGTAAATAGTTTAACAAACTTTGTTCTAAGCTTAAACATATATTTACGATGATGTTTTGCAGATGGAGGGTTTAGTTCAGAAATATTCAAGTTCATCTTTACCTTTATCAGTCTTTCGCTTTCGGGTATAATCATTTTGAATATTGTCAAGGGGAACACACTAATTATATTTAAGGATTAGGATCAAATACAAAGGATCCTAATTGTAAAAAGGGTACAAAGGCTCCTAAAAAAACCCACTACACAAAAAAAAAAAGAAAAAAAAAACTTAAACATCCACCACCACCAAAAACCTAAACCCCCACCCCCACCCACCCCCCAATTTTTTTTTTTTTTGCCGAGGGGGTGGAGGTTTAGGTTTTTGGGTGGTGGTGGGGGTGGGTGTTTAGTTTTTTTTAGGTTTTTCGGGGGTTGGGGGGGGGGGTTAGGTTTTTTTTGGGGGGTGGGTGGGGAGGTTAGGTTTTTTTTGGTGAGGTATAGTTTTTTTTTTTGCCGGGGGTTGGGGTTAGGTTTTTTGGGGGTTTTTTTTTGTGAGGCATAGTTTTTTTTGCCGGGGGTTGGGGGGTGTTTAGGTTTTTTTTTTGCCGGGGGGGGGGGGGGGGGTTGGGTTTTTGGGTGGGTGTTTAGGTTTTGGGTGGTGATGTAGTGGGTTTAATTTTAGGTTATTGGACACTTGTCACTCTATAAATCCTTCTTACACTTCTTACAATTAGAAGCATTTGTAGAATAACTTGACCCTTATATTTAATATGTATAGACTTTAGAAATGTGTTTCGTTTGGCAGCATGGAGTTCTGTCAGAGTATTGTTTGCATGACTTATGTGGCTGCGGGAAAGAAATTGATTACAGTTATCCAAAACTGGTACATTAATACGTTATAGCAATTATAAGTTTCTATAAAGTTTGTTGCGTGTATGTTTTTAAACGGGTCTGTAGTAATTAATAATATGATGCCGTTTTTTCAGGTTGTGCCCATATCCAATCTTATCTCTAAGTGCGAAGACATGTACATTAAAAGTTTATACGAGATGAACCGTCAATATAGTAGTATAGTTTGTGGAGGGAAGTCTCATGATCAACCGTTTAGAAAAATTTTGAAAAGTGACGATATGAACATAGTTTTTCTTGGAAATTTAAGGGTTAGTAAGTTTTTCAATCTCGTGTAATATGACCATATGAGATAATGTATTTTCTTATATGTTTTTATTCTGTTTGTGTAGGTATCTGAACACTCGGGAAAATTACAGTTAAATGATGCAACTGGCAGCGTTGATGTTGTAATACCTGATCTTCCATCCGTTTGGAGCGTTAAGGACATATATGAGGTAATTAATTACATTCTTATAATGTATTTTTTTCATATTTCCGTGCAATTGTTTTATTTTTCGTTTATTATTTGCTTGATTTTATCAGATAAACGAATTCGATGTTGTAATGGAAGGGTTTCCTCGAAATTTGGAACATTTGGAATTGCTCAATAACGATCCTTTTGCATGTGGAAATATTTTCAACCATTTTCATTTTCCACGGAGAAAAAATATAAATATTAATATTTATATTCATTGCTATATGAAAGACGCAAAATCAAGAAATCATATCCTACGTCCCAGCGTTGATATGGAGGAGAATTTGACGGAGTTAGAAAGCGGATTATTCCACCTGCTTTTATTAGTGCACAAATTTCCCGTACAACAAAAGGTATATTTTATAGTAGAACCGATAGCAACTACTCGTAATATCTGTAATTAATACGAATTCAAAATAATGTCAGTTTCCCGGTGATTATGTTGTTTCAAACAATTCAAGCGTATACGCTGAGGCCATAATTCTCCCCTGGAATTTAGCCCATCATAACAACGAGATAGATTTGATTGATTCATACGTTGATAAAAACCGGTGTGATTTAAGCTGTCATCGTGAAATCCCGTGTACCATTGACTGTCGAGTGCATTGCGAAAAGTCAACGATCAACTCAGGTAACTTGTTGAATTGCACAACAGCTGCAAAGAAGGTGCTTCTAGAGTTCAAGTCTGATAGCTTCAGCAAGTTTGAGGTTAGCCCTAGATATCCATCAACTTATTATTTACAATGTTTCTTACAATATGACGGTTATTGCAGTCGTTGAGAATCGGTGGTTATTATTTGACAAAGCATCATTACAACGGTCTCGTGTGCACCGCAAAGGGCTCTGATAAAGTATCTGTGGGTTCCAAATCACATCTCTGGAATGTCTCGTTCTCTGCTGACGAGGCTGGTCCCACCATTGCTCAATCCGTTGATATATATTTACATCTTTCACCTGACCATTTAAGCTTCTTTGAGGTCAAACTCCGAGAACTAAAACAAGATCTTATTATCCAGCCAATTAACTCGATCAAAGTGACGAGTGCACCAACACAATCGGGGGCGTTTGGTGTAAATTTGCCAACCGGGAATTTGTTATCGGTGCAGGGACGTGTAATGGCGGTTCATAGGTCTGATCAGATTCGTCCTTTTACCCGAGCTCATCCTCGTATTGTTCCTAGAGTGTCTAGTGTCTGTATTCATGTTTTAGTCGACCGTAACATTGTAAATGCTGCTTCCCTATGTTTTGGTTTCATTTTTATATTTGAGTAAAATGCCATTTTCGTCCCCAGGGTTTGGCTATCTTTGCGACTTTCGTCTAAAGGTTTGTTTTTCTGCATCTGGATTCAAAAGGTTTGAAATCTTGTCATTTTCATCCGGCTCGTTAACTCCATCCACTTTTCTCCGTTAAATGAGAGACATTTCTGTCTTTTTAGACATTTTTTATTAACATAAAAACACTATAAGAAGTAAAGATCCACTTCTGTTGACTTTCTCCCCACCCAAACCCTTTAATCATCACAAAAAATATGTTTAAAAAGAAGAAAATACCCCTGACTTAACGTTAAAAATAGATGGAGTCAGCAAGTTGGATCCAGATGCGGAAAAACAAACCTTTGGACGAAAGTCACAAAAGTGGCGAAACCTCATAGACGTGAATAGCATTTTACTCTTTATATTTTGTTGCAATATTTTTCTCATAGTTTTGATCATTTCAGGTGAAGATTTCCAGCAGCCTAAGTGAACACAGCTATCCAACTGGATTTGGACCGGGCGTTAAAGCTAACTTTCACCGTGTTCTTTTAACAGCGTATGTTTCATTCACGCACTTCTTTGAACGTTTAAGTTTTAACCGTTTTTTGTATCATTTTATAAATATGGAATATTTATTTGACGAGTTTATTACAAACTTTATCATATTGTATTAGTGGAGGGGGTGTGTTTAAGTTGACACCTGCATCTTTCATTGAAATCGACTCCATAATCATTGACGACGACCAATGTAGCAATGAGCGCGATATTACGTCTGTTACGTCAGTTGTGGGGACCACCACCTCGTTGTTAACTGGTCCTGCAGTTTTAATTTCTGAAATGACGCATTTCTCGGACCGTAAAAAGATGCGGCTCCATTGCAAGGTAACTCAAAACATACGTTTTTTATTCATATCGGCTTTAGTTGAACAGTAATTATATTGGCAGGTTGTGTCGGTTTATATTTTGGTGATGGAGAAGACTAGTGAGTTCCTGCAGTCCTCGAAAGTTAACTCTTGTGTGAACTTTCCACTTGCGGGTTTTATAATGGGTATGCTTCTTTGTTTAACCAGTAGTTTGATAATATTTGATTTGTTTAATGAAGTTTCATTAATGATTAATCCACTCATGTGCGCAGATGATGGATCGTCTTCGTGCTGTTGTTGGGCCGATACTGAGACAGCTATGACTTTATTGGGTTCTCACAAATGGTCACCCCATAAACGTACTAAACGAAGTTCATATAAACCAGACAAGAAATTAGAGGCCTGCGGCTACTCTATGTCTCGAATGAGCGATATTCTAAATCAGAATGGCAGAGTAGTAATTAAGAACCATGGATCGGTGTTTGATTCATGTCTAGATGCTGCGGTTTCAGTTGATTCAGATGGGGCACTTAAGGAATCTGATGAACAGTTTCTCAAGGCTCTAATACTTCAAGCTTGCTGTAGTAACACTTGGGTGAGACAGACATGATAAACCTTTGTTACCTGTTATTAAATAATGACTAAATGGTTTTATTAAATTTTTGTTTTTGTAGAATGTTGTTGGTAGTGTGTTGGATTCAGAAGCTCTGAAGCAGATAGAGGAACAGTTGCAAAGGCTAGACATGATGATGAAGCTGCCATTTGTAAACATATGGGCTTCTGAAGTTTCTCATTTGGATACTCTCAATGAAGGAAGAAAAATTCTTCAACAACTCCTTAAATCTGAATGTTGACTGACTCTTCAAACTTTTAAGTATAGGCAATGTATATAAAAAATGAGATAGATTACAATTGCTGATTCTTTGTAGGCTAAACTGCATGTGCTGGTTAATTTGATTAATAATCAATGAATATTATATAGCCATAAATATGCAGAATTCATCGATTTTTTCTATGAAGAATATCAATTTTGTAAAATTATGTACACTGTTTATTATCTCACTATTCATGTTTATACAATCTGCAAATTGATATAAAGATGGATGGTTTAAACTTTAAAATACAATTGTAAAAGCATCTAAAGGGATAATGATGATGATGAACACCTGAGGAGAGTTAAAACATAAATTTATAGAATTTATTTATATATAGTGCAGATTCAAAGTGATATAAACAGTTTAAGCCCATACATTTGATTAAACTAAATAATGCATATGAGAAAGGCAGAAACTCTCAACAGGAAAGAGAGCAAGAGACGTTGAAACCCGATCAGTCATAACAACCTTGTAATAGTTTATCTTCGAAATGGGTGCTTCAGTTTAAGTAGATGAGAAACACCTGCAACGACATGGAGCCGACTATGCGGAATACCAGTTTTGGCAAGAGCATTTCCTTGTTTGTCCAACAACACAAAACACGGAACATAATTTATGTCATAATGAAGAAGCTGCAACCAAACCAAGTCGTAAAACACAAATCAGGATACACATAAAAAAACAACAAAACTGTTCTCATTATATCAATGCAAGGTAGAATGCAACATTTCAGTATTATTTGATTAGCACACTAATTACTTAAAACAATCACTCAGCCAGCATACAACTTGCAAACAAGGGTGTCTCGACTGTATAAAAAAATAGGCTAGAATATAGTTGTGTATTTTAGAAATCGTGTACAAAACATGTGTGATCATATTTTCACGTGTTCCAAGCAAAATATATATTTATATTTTTCTAAAAAGGGTCCGAAATTTAGAATCCGCTTCGGGCCTAAAAGGAAAACGTTGAGCCGACCCTACAAGTAAGCATCGAACCAATTTATCTAACAGTGACATTTCATCGAACAGTTGGAGTGCATTCTAATGTGCATATAAATTTCAAACAAACAAGTAACAAAAGACTAGTACCTCAGGTAACCATTTATCATTCTCAGCATCCACCATAACAATATTCAACCAATCAGCATTCTTACTCTCCACATGCCCCACAAACTCCACCATCGAATTACAAAGACTACACTTGGGAGAGTAAAACTCGATCACCGTAGCATCTTTCCCATTAGCCAAAGCACACGCTAACGCTTTCTGTTCCAACTCCCCTTGTTCTTCCGCACTCAACCCCTTTGATTTCACAACCCCGGATGAAACCTGGGGGTTTGAGACCGAACCCACGAGTGTTAGAGCCAGAGAGCCAAGGGTTTGGAACGATTTGAAGATCCAAGGGGGTCCTGAAGTGCAGGAGTTAAGGGGTTTGTTTGGATTGATGTCCCATGGCCATTTTAAACAGAACAGAGGGTGTTTTGGAGGAGTGTTGTTACCCATTGAGTTTGATTATTGAACTTATGATAATTTTATGAAACCCTAACTTGTGAAGATTGTTTAAATTGAATTGATTTGAGTTCAGATTGCGAAAGATGGCAAGGGTTGAGCAGATCAGGGAGAAAGAAGCTACCCGTGGTTTTGAGAAAACTTGCAGAAAATTACCGCAGTAGCTTGTATTTGGGTTCTGTAAATTGAAAATAGACCAAAAACACACACCAAATAAAAGACATAACAGACATCAGACTAAAAATAATCAACAACACCCAATACGCAACAAAACAAACCACACAATGGACAACTTAAAACACAATCGATAGCATAACCAGAACCTATGACACAGTTTATAGAAAACCCAAGAGAAAAATGCTCGGATAGTCCCTTTGGTTTGCTCATTTTTCACCTTTAGTCTCTAACTTTCTAAAATTATACCTATGGTCCCCAAGTTTTTTAATTTCGTTCCCGAATAGTCTCTGACGTGGACGAGGGTTAGTTTTTGGTGTTAGGTGGTGCGTATGGAATGACAAAAATACCCTTACTGATAAATTAATAACTAAAAAGTTAAAAGAAATATAATTAATGTTTTGTAATTTATGTGGGACCCACCACCCACTTTATCTTTCCTACTCCACACCACCACCACCATCTACCCCCCCCCCCCCCCAACGCCACTTCAGCATCTTTTAAAATAAAATAAAAAAGAGAAAAGTAATATTCTTGTATTTGGCCCAACCGGTTCAGGTAAAAGTTTTGTGAATCTGTTATCCTATTTGTATTTTCACTACCGTCTACCCCTGTATTTGCTCACACTTGAGTACTTGTGAATTTTTTTTTATTACAGAGAAGACGCTACTTGCAAAAACATTAGCTCGCTTAGTGAACGTTCTATTTGTTATTGCAGATGCTACCACACTTACTCAGGCAACTACTATACATTATTTATCAAATAGGAAGATAAATTGGTTGCTGTTCAAATGTCGATAGGTTATGTATGCGTCTATTTTTCTCATATTTATAGGCTGAGAGTCTTAACATTAGTAGAGATGTATCCGGTGAGGATGTATATTGTTTCCTTTTCTCTTTTTTATTTTATTTTAAAAGATGTTGAAGTGTGTGTGTGTGTGGGGGGGGGGGAGGGTATATGGTGTTGGTGGTTGAAAGTGGAGATGGTGGTGTGGAGTGGAGTGGGGAAGATGAAGTGGGTAGAGTGGGTGGTGGGTCCCACATAAATTGTAAATATTAATTATATTTCTTTTTACTTTTTAGTTATTAATTTGATAGTAAGGGTATTTTTGTCATTTCACACGCACCTAACACCAAAAACTAACCCCAATCCACGCCAGGGACTATCCGGGAACGAAATTCAAAAACTTGGGGACTACAGGTGTAATTTTAGAAAATTATGGATTAAAGGCGAAAAATGGGAAACCACGGGGACAATCCGAGCATTTTTCTCGAAAACCAAAATATAACACTATCTTGATTATGTCATACATTGTGTTATAGGTTCTAATAAAAACGCAATTGACATAACCTAAATTAACACTGTGTTATAAGTTTTGATATTAACACACAGAAACCTTAGTAAAACGTAAGGACAAAAACTCAGTTGAAAGACACAGTGACTAGAACCTTTAACACAATACAAAGAAAACCCAGTAAAAATGAAATTTTTTATTTTATTTTTATATAACAATATTATACTCGTATTAAAGATAAAAACGCTCGTTATTATGGTGATTTAAAAAAAACAAATGTCTTATGAAAAAGTTATGAACGTTTTAAATTGATGGAAAAATTGGCATGCGTCTTACACGTGGAGAGGGGAAATTAATAAAAATAAGATTCCTTTTATGTCCTTTCATTATTTTGTTTTAGCTGAAATTAATCACAACCTTCCAAATCTAAGATCAATGGACTAGAATCCTTCTTACCTTTGTTATTTATGTTGTCCTTTGTATTTGATCCTAATCCTCAGGGTGAAGGGGTGCACCCCTCATGAAATGGGGGGAAAATTTCACTCACCCAATCTGCCAATCATGATGTCCCTTGTCAATTCCCCCTCTCATACACCACTCTTGCCCAAAAACATAAAGGGTGGTTTCACCCAAACCATTTTTTTAAAAAGATATGATTGGTTGAAAGATAGTGGACCCCACCATCACACCCTCTCCTTCATGTTCCCCGCATGCGGCAACAAGTCCCCGCTTAAGACCTTCACCGCGCGGCAATGTTTTAAAAACGGGTTTTTAAGTCATACCGGGTTGTGCTCTAAAATGGTTCAACCGATTGAATCGGGTTGTATCGGGCGGTTGAACCGGGTTACTAGTTAACCTTATAAATTCCGTAAAATACAAATTCATCTAAAAAACAATCCAATCCTAACTAGGATTTATGTAACTGATCATAGTTTTATCTAAAAACAACTATTTTTATTGTAAACTATTAAGCATTTTAAGAATATTTTTATTAGTTATTGTTAAAAATATGTATCTAATATCAATCAGTTTTATATTTTATAGATGTTTTTATATACATTAGATATCTAATGTTGTTTTCTTTTTTTTAGCTAAAACATAAGGTATGGATGGAGTTGTATTGTGGCTTAGGTTTATTGGACTATCACTTCTGGACTTGTTGATGGGCTTGAGGAGCTGGGCTGAAGCCGGCCGGGTTGTTATAACAACCCGGATATATTGGAACACCCGGGTGTATAAAAAAGAGGCTTCATACCAGTCGCGAGATACACAACACATTGAGATTTTTTAAGGGTCTAGAAGTTTCAACCTTCTTCATTTTTTCCAAAATACTATCTCTCTGGAGTCTTCTTCTGTACAGAAAACTTGGTCTTTCTCTCCTAGGGTTACACTTTCTATGATCTTTCTTGATGATCTCCTGTTGACATCTAGTGTCAGAGTGTTGGATATCGTCAAGTTGATGATCCACCTGTGAGGAGTGAGTTGATAGTTCATTCTCTGTACATATTTCTTAGATTCTTGTTAAATTTTATAAATAAAAGAGTTTTGATCCATCTTTTTTGGGTGTTAGCCATCTTCACTTGCTTAGATATCGGTTTCCAAACGACTCGTATTACGGGTAGAAGTGTTAGACACGAAGTAGGCAAGGACATACCTCCCACTTTGTAGAGTGTTATAGCAACTATCTCGGTATTGTTCCATTAGATGGATGTTTGAACACTTAGAAATCTTGAATGGGTGGTGATCATTAATTTGACCCGCAGAGTCCACCAGGATTTCCATGCACTACAAGTCGTTATTACGTGGGCCCCCGTAATAATAAATTGTCTTGCATGGTCACCCTAATTTTCCCTCGTAGATGATCAACCATAGAGGGGACACTACTGTCCTTATACCTTCAACATGGAAAGGACCATTATGGTGGTCCACGCGCTAACATCCGTTGTCGTTACGCGCGAATTGGCACAATGCTTAGACAGAATAGGAATAAGGAGAGTTCCTAGTAATAGTAGTTGGAGGGGCCCCTTCAAGATGAGTACCTCGTCTTCCTTGTCTGGACAAGAGTGTCGTCAATCTTGTTTCGTGAATGCCTCAGGGACCTCGTCCCACTGATAAGGTTGTTGTCCAAGGTTGCCTCCTCCGCCTCGCCGTTACTATCGAAGTCAGGCACCTTCGCATTCGAGAAGGAAGTATAGCCATCTTCTACGGAAACAAGCTCAAGGTCTCATTTGGTAACTACATCAGCCATAAGCTCCGCAATAAAAGCGAGATCGATAGTCTCATTGTGCGAGTCAAGAATAATAATAGGATTCGAAGTCGAAGGTATCTTATTCCCGTTAATACTTATTCCATACACATATATGCATATATATTAATGAATAATAATGTTACTTAGTATATACAAGCAAATAAGTGCAACATGTCACATATAACTCTCGTTTGTCCTTTCGGGGGGTCATTTCGTCTTCGGCAAGTCTATCTCGCGTAGACTATCTCATTTGGCACATCAGTTGGGGTGTTCTCCTCCCTACTAATGTCCTTGCTTTGTCTTTCCTTTGAAACAAAATGTTTGACTCATGGATCTTGGCGCTTTCGTAAATGCAATGAAAAACCTTTTTGTAAAAAGAAATGTTTTCGTGAGAGAATCCTATTGATTGTAGTCTAGACTCGAGAAGGAATCCTAGTTCACTACAATCGAAGCTCTGATACCAAACTGTCACAGCATGACTTTTAGGGATGGCAATGGGTGGGGTTCAGGTCGGGTATTGGTAATCCCATACCCATACCCGGTTGTATAATCGTATCCCATACCTGGCCTAATACACGTCGGGTATTTGTCGAGTAATTACCCGTCGGGTATCAGGTATACCCACGGGTGTCAGATATATCCATTAATTTGTTAAAGGATATACGTTGGGATTTCCAAATACATTTCTTTACGATTATAATTTTTATATAATTGTATTTGTACAACAACTATTACAAACAAAAAATGTACATCACATACATATAAGTTATATCATAAATTAATAATAACTTATAATACTTACACACTTATATGTATACACTGATGTAAGTATCTATGGAAAACCCATTTAAACTAGAAAACTTGGGAAACCTGGATTGTGTGGACAGGATTGATCCACATCATCTATTAAAAACACATGATCAAAGGGCAATTTAGTCATTTTGTTTTAACCATCACCTCACCCTTCCCCATCCCATCATTTTCTTTATGTCACATCTCTCTCTCCCTCTCTCTCCCTCTCTCATATATCACTTTTCATCTAACCATTTTCAAAATAATTCATTAGATATTAGAGAGAGAAACATCACCTTTTCATCAAAGCCACCATCAAAGCTACGAGATCTGAATATCGAAGATCAAAGCCACCAGATCTGAAGATCGAAGACACCATGTGTTCATGTACTCATCCCTTTCTTTTGAAGCCACCAGATCTGAAGATCGAAGCAGGCTGAAATCGTTTGGTTGCATGAGTTTCTAGAGAGGGAAAATTATTGGAACACCAAGACCAAAAACACACACAAGTATGCGAGTGAGAAGCAGGTCAGAAATCATTTGGTTCATTGGTTTTAGAGAGAGAAAATTGTTAGAACACCAAGAACACACACACAATTGTGTGAGAGAGAAGCAGGTCAGAAATCATTTGGTTCATGGGTTTTGGTTAAGAGAAAAAGTTGTTAGAACACAAAGAACATACTCACAAGTATGACATGGACTGGTTCCATGTCTTAATGTTATTTATTTGGTAAAAGTTGAATGATTTTGTGTGTGTATTAGTAAAATAGATTTGATAGTTTGTTGGGTATTTTTTTTGTTTTACATGTATTAAAAAAAATTTAGAATCGAGATAATGATTGTTGTTGTTATATATTAGTTACCTTTAAAAATTCCATAATCTAATCGTTGATGATCTCGTTTATTTTATAAAAAAAATTGTGTTTGGTTTGGTTGCTTGTTTGAGACATTTGATCTGAACAGTAAGTGTTATATTATTTGACAATGATTCCCATGTGTTGCATATTATTTGACAATGATTCCCGTGAGACTTTTGACCAAAAACACACACAAGTGGTTTGGTTTATATTATTTGACAATGATTCCCATGTGTTGCATATACATTTGTAACTTGTGTTACAAATCACATGTACTAGCATGTTTGGATGTATACACGTTACATATACCAAGTGTTTTTCATACACATATATTCCATGTGTGTTTCATACACACATGTAACATGCGTATGACTTGTGGTGCATATACTCATGTTACTTGTGGTGCATATACTCATGTTACATGTATACGTACGTTATTACATTTTTTGCTGGCATAATTAGATACGTATGTTACATTTATGCCAGTTGCATTCTAAACTGTTTGTGCTATATCTTGTAACATGTGTTACACTTTGAGGTAATATATGTTGTTACAGGGAGTTACACATATATACTTAACGTAATAGTGATTTTAAATGCAAAAATGTTTTTTAGATGGACTTCACTTGGATAACACATTTTCATTACCTTTAGAAACTTCATAATTTATTTGGAATATCTCGTTTATTTTACAAATAAAAAAAGTTACTTATATGTAGTAACAACGTTACACATGTTACTTATAGTTACCCCCAACCCGTTTTTATGCACATATGTAACACATGTTTGTAACGTGTGTTATATGTGTTATAGCAAAACTTTACACATGTACACATATTACATAGCAAAACTTTACACATGTACACATATTACATTTCTGACACCTTTACATGTCGGCCTTCTAAGATGTGTTACAGATGTTAGAATTATCTATTGTTTTGAAGTAGCAATAGGCATTCTTACATGTACCTGTATAATGTTGTGAAAAAAGATTCCTTCATTATTACTTCAAAACAATAGGTAGTTGTAACATGTGTTACACATGTAGCTCTTATATTACAATCTTTCCTAATATGTGTAACACATGTTACAATTGCTTATTGTTTTGAAGTAACAGTAAATATATCTTTTTTCATTGTTACTTGAAAAGAATAGGTAGTTGTAACATGTGTTACACATCTTAAAATTGTCTATCTTTTTCAAATAACAACAGGCATTATGACATGTATCTGGATAATGTAAAGGGTTCGAATAAGACTATGCATTTTATTGAGTTCTGACACTTGTTACATGTGTTACCCCCGACATGTAATATGATTTTGTGCTAACCACCTACCCTCTTTTTTCCCAGGTACAACATGATTGGTGAAACTCAGTATGTTCTTCGTTACTTAGTTTAACGTATGTACGTTTCATGTGAAACATAAACAATATCCCGCTCGTGTTTCAACATGTATTTGGTTGTAATTTGACAATGGCATAGTTTCCATTAACTTGTTTTACTAGATGTGTATATTCTTGTGTATGGTACCACTTTTATATGTTACCTTTACCACTTTTTATGTTTAACGACCTATTTTTGTTTTTTAAAAGGGTGCACCTCTGTAACCAATTCGGTAACCAATCAAACCATCATGTATTACTTATGTTACACACTTCTTTTATGTGATTACTTCGATTATATTAGATGACAATGATTCCCATGTGTTGCATATACTTTTGTAACGTGTGTTACAAATCACATGTACTAGCATGTTTGGATGTATACATGTTACATATACTAAGTGTTTTATATATACCAAGTGTGTTTCATACACACATGTAACATGCGTATGCCTTTGTGGTGCATATACTCATGTTACATGTATACGTATGTTATTCACTACATCGTATGTAACACAAGTTACTCATGTTACATGTATATGTATGTTATTCACTATATATGTGCCTTGTTTTTATTCACTACATCGTATGTGTAACACCTCGAAAAATTTCGTCCACTAATGTCTTGACACGTGTCATAAGGTTCCGTTATGTGAAAACATACTTTAGAGGGACTAAAAGTGACAAACAGTGAAAACTATGGAACGTAAGGGTCCAAAGTGTCAACAATGGATAAATAGACTCTATGATAACCCTACATAATGTTTATAACCTTAAACGGATGGTTCATGGATCATACGACGCGGAAATTGCACAAAAGTGAAGTATTTCAAACTATAGGGGCCAAAAGTGTCAACATGTTTAATTTATACCTCTGAGTGAACTTTTGGCAGACCCGAAGCTTTGTATAGCTAAAATATACTCACTAGAATATGTGGTAAAAATTTCATGAAGTTTCGTCAACGTATGAGAAAGTTATGGCCAAAACCGTACTTAAGGGACTAAAAGCGTCAACGTCGAATTTCAGGGCTTTTCGGTTGAGCGCAAAGTTATCCGAGGGCATTACCATGTTGGTAAAAGTCCTAAGGTTCTTAGAAACCAAGTTTGGGGGTTTACGGGTCGAGAAAAGTAGCCGAAACATTGCGTACAAGTTCAGGGGTCAAAGCTGTCAATACATGAAACTTATTTTGGCTGAACCAGGGTCAGGCGACCCGCCTGGGAAAGCCCAAGCGGGCCGCGTGGGTTGCACAGCGACAGAAACTTCAAAAATGGATAGTTTGGGTCCGATTTTGGGTGGTAAACAGCTATAACTCGCCTCCAAAAGCTCCAATAGGATTGCTTGCATGGCTATAGCAACAGTGTGCTATCTATAACCTATGGAAAACACCATAAATCAGATTATTGAGCTCATTCTTGGACATTTGCATTGTAACCAAAGTGCTCTCAACATTCAAGAACTTCAAGGCAAGACTTCTGGAGCTAATCCGACCATCAAAGCTGATTTCTAGTGTTCACTAAACACCTATAGGACTCTTGTAAGCTTTCAATTCGTTCTTTAATCCGTTTTTGTAGTGATTATTGCTAAAAGTCAAACTGGGTGTTCATAACCTTTGACTTTCTGATTAAACGGATTTCTTTCAGTCATTTCTCGAATTGAAACTTGTTATAGATTGGTATTTATGTGGGAAACAAACCCTCTAAAGGGTACTCTCTGATTCCCACTACATGCATGCTAAATGTCGAGTCAAACCTATTTCTAAAAAGTCAACAGAAGCGATTTTTGTGAAAAATGACATGAATAATGATATAGATGATATGCAATCTGATTGATCATCATAAATAACTTGTATTACATATAAGAATGTGTTTTAATCATCATCAACTCGACAATCTATAGTATAGCCACGAATCGGAACCGAAAGTCTTGTAAAACGATTATTTCGTAGACTATCGATTCGGATTCGTACATGCATGTTCGAGATCTGTATTGGAAAGTATTTTTGACTATTTTTATTTTAGTTAAACTTTCTGGAATTTTCTTTGATTGAGTCTATGCTTAGCCTATTCGAATGCATGTTTCCGATTTATGCATAAAGTTGACTATTTTGCCCTTTTTGATTTAAAACGGGATTTTTGGAAAAGTGAAAGGATAGAAATCTTTATTTCTAATATATGAACTTGCACCGAAAGTTTCGGATCAGTTGATGGTCCAGATTGTGAGTTATGGCCATTAGCGTAAAACTATATTATAAATTTACATAAACGGTCCTTTTCGCATAGAACCCGTTTCTGGCCACGTTTTGGTACAAAACTTTTTACCAAATGAAGTAATATAATATTCTGGGAATTATGATGATTTTTAATTAATTTTTGGCTGAACGGATCCTAGATCGCCTAGTCATTTCGGCTTATGTCGGTTTTGACCATTTTAGCCATAAAATGAGTTTTACACATCCTTTTGACCCGAAACCTTTTTCTACTGATTTTATATGATGAATAAATTATTTTAATTATTCTGGAAATATAAAAATCTCATATTTAATTTGAAAACCCGAAAACGCCCTTAAATCGCATATTTAGCGTTTTAAGCGCATAGTGAGCGTTATACTTGTTTTAAACATATAAGACCTATACCTACTGATGTGTTTAGCATATTTTCATATAAAAACAGTAAGTATAAGTATATAAACTCAGACTTCCAGTTTTGGCATTTTTAGCCCTTGTGAATTTACTAAAATACCCCTACGGTGCATAGTTTGGTTTTAAATGATAAATTTGGTATATGGGTCATACCCTACTGATATAATATGTTATATTAAGTATATTTACTGTATGAACCAGACCCGAAACTCAGATTTCAAATTTTACCCTTTTATTATCTTTTAAATGACCAAAATGCCCTTCTAAGGCATAAATTGGGTTTAAAATTATTCCGGGCAATATAGAACATAACTTACTGATATAATATCATATTTTGAGCATATTATCCTAGGGAACTTGCATTTGAATCATTGGTCTACCCGTATCGCCCTTTTCGCGTTCGGTTCGGTTTACGTAACTAGTTTGCGTAAATTGACCGAAACGGGTCAAACGATATCATTTTTATTTCAAAATCCAGAATGTATTTAGTATACCCATATTATACAAGTATTCAAACTTGTCGGGTCTAAATCACATTCTATCCGGTCTTTCGCTTAATCGTGCGTAAACCGTATCATTCTTAAAACTAACCGGTCAAAGCTTAGGCTTAAATAAAAGGCCGTTAGGAATCTAATAGGTAAATTATAAACCTTTGTTCCAGATTAGGAGGCCCGGTAAAAGCTACCAACACTTATCATTTGTGACTTATACTTACTCAGGTAAATACATTTTGACTTATTTTCCCTATACGGGCTTGGGGTACGGTATTTAAAATACCGCTTGATCGGGCGCACAAGTCCTGCTCCTTATGGGTGTACAGTCTTGAATAGCTTGTGCGACTTCGTTTAAACAGTCTTGTCTTACTTAAAGGCTTTGGGGGGTTATTGACCGTGTCCCGGATATCCTTGGCATTATCTTACGAGATGGCCACGACCAGAGCACGGGGTGTAGGCGTACACTCGTCGTGTATAACTCTTTAATGTGGTGTGTCATTTAATTCTTAGCCCGGACAGCAGATCCCGGGCCACCAAAGATACGAGTGCATGTAAATCGTTCACAAGTTTATATTATATAATTATCCCAAGTTAATAAAAATATTTATGCCTTGTGCATTTAAATCAATTTTCAATCATTTTCAAAATGAGTCGGTTGATTTGTATTTACCAGTGTAAACTGACGTATTTTTTTCAAAAGGTTAAGTGCAGGTACTATACGGAAATAGGCTGGTTGTTTCCTAAGAGCGTCCACTATAGTCTCGCAAGCTCGGACGACAATTATCTGTTGAACTATTTATTTCTATTTTTATTTGATCCGCCTGTGGATCCATTTCAACTACTGTGATATTTATTATTGCACTTATTTAAAGTTGAAATGTTTCTATTCTGCTTCCGCTGTGCATTATTATATTGTGTTGATTGTCTATGACGATGCCAACTACGTCACTGTACCCCACACCGGGCCCACCGGTGACACGTGGAAATCGGGGTGTGACAGGTTGGTATCAGAGCCAACGCTGAAAGAATTAAACACTAGTCTTTTGTGTTTAATCTCAGTTACACAATTGCACATTCCTCGATTTTCGAGTCTAGACAAAGAACTTAGGAAATGTTCAACTTTTCGTTTAATTTATTTTTATTATTTTGCTTTGGCTTATATACTTTGTTGTGCAACTTGTTTGACTTTTTGACAGGATCACTATGCCGCCACGAATGAGAGGTCGAGGAGGATTTGCTACATCCCATGACCATGAGGCAGGGCCCTCACATAGGCGAGCACCATCCGCCACGCACAACACAGCCGCCAACGACCTTTGGAGGTCTTTCGCCGAGCCTGCTAGACACTCGGTGTCCGCCAGCACTTCACCGTCTTTACCCCACTCGTTTGGGCCCCACTCGGAGAATGGGCCCCATGGTTCGCATGGATCCTACATACCTTTGCATCAGTCACCGCACCAGTATCCAGCACCAGTCTACCAGGGTTTGTATAACCCTGATGCTTTTGGGGATGAGCCAGTGGGCCATAACCCACTTGGACCGGAGGACCACTTTTCTGGTGGTCACGAGATGGACGTCGACGAGGATACGGACCCCTCGCTACCACCATCAGGTACGCCTAACCATCCGATTGAGATATCGGATGGGTCGCCATTTAGGGGATCACCCTACAATGGTGGGGACAGCTTTCAGGAGAGATTTAAGCAGCATGATTGGTATTTCACCCCCAGCCACAACTCTCCAATGCTCCAGTCTCACCAGGTTTCACCGGTGCACTCGCAGCACCACTCGCAGCAGCAGCAGCTCCAGCAGCAGCCGCCTCTACAGCAGGACCTATCTGAGGCCCTGTGGCGTGACGTGATCACTCCGTCACCACCGCCGCCACCAGTTTTACCTCCTCCGCCTCAGAGGCCTAGGAGGAATGCGCGCATGTCTACGCGCGGAGGGATTCGCATAGGCACCCCTCCACATGTTGGTAGCAGCCGCTACACGTCTCTTCCCGGGGAGTCCGAGACAGGGGAGTCTCAGCATCCCGTATCGGAGGTTACTTCCGTACCGATCCCGCCTCTGCCGCCGCAGAACTACGGAGAGCCGATTCCGGCTTATGCTAGTGCCGCTCAGTTTAACCCGTTCGAGCATGTTTTCCCACAGGGTTATGATTACACAGGAGACCCTTACTGGCAAGCTGTGAACTACAGCTCACTCCCTCCTAGTGGTCCATTGGGAGACACTTGGGCTGCTAGGCAGTCTACTTTTGGTTACCCTCCGGGTTACCAGCAGCCACCACAGCCGCAGCCGTACCAGCCGCCGCAGCCGCAGCACTTCCAGCCACCGCCACCGGCGCCTATGATGTCACCGCCGCAGGTTCAGGAAATCCTGCATGGGATTGATAGCATGCGACGGGAGTTGCAAAATGATCGCCGTCACAACCGTGGCATGTTCAAGAAGGTGTTTGACCTGCTCAAGGGTAAGAGCAAGAGGGATCATTGAATCCTTCGATTATTGCCTCATGTACTCATGTCCCTGCGTGGACATTTATCCTTGTACTCTACCCCTGTGTGGGTATATCTATCTTATTCTACCCCTGCGTGGGTATGCAGTTCTGTTGACCCCTGCGTGGGTTTGCTTTAAGTTTGTTTTATTTAGTTATTGTTGTTATTTGTTTAGCCCCTGCGCGGGCATGTTATTCATGTTATTCATGTTATCCATGTTATTTCAAAGTCCCGTTTAGGGCATAGATGTACTAGTAATTTGTTTGAAATTTGAAATGGTTAATTTGAATTTCTCATTTATTTATATGCATGAATATAATATTAAAATAATGGAAAATATCAATTTTTATTTGATTTGCCATTTTATAAGAATCTTAGTAAGGTATAACCTAGCTTGAATGCCTTATTAACAGGCCTGGCCATGATGGTAAAACCTGGTTGAAAGGATTCAACTTCCGGTTAACATCTGAAAACATGTTAACATTCCTGGCTAAGCGTGATCGGTAGAATCACACAAGCCACCCTTTTTAATAAATTATCTACAGATTTTATCTGTATACAAGTCTATTAATGACTTGATACCTACGGGTTATGACTATGTCATATAGTGGCAGTTGTGGTTTATAACTCCCTGCCAAGAAAAGAAATATCTACAGATTATATCTGTATACAAGTCTGTTTATGACTTGATACCTACGGGTTATAACTATGTTATATAATGACAGTTGTGGTTTATGACTCTCTGTCTAGTAAAGGATTATTTGTTTAATTATACAATTTATAATCCTATAAAAATCTAAATTTATAATTTAGTAATTGTCCATGTGACTAGGCCTATGGTGCCAATATATATATTTTCATTCCTTGATTGCTAATAAGAGCCTGAATGAAATTTATTAAATTAACTGCTAAGGTTTTTGATACCATGGTTAATAAATCGTCTAGAACGATAATACTGTTAGGTTCTAAATTAGACCTTGTCCTTTATTGTAGCTTAAAGCTACAATGGCCAAATCGGAGGAGACCAACAGTCATTCTGGGGAACACTCAGATAATGCAAAGATTCACGTTACCGGTGCAGAGTTACAAGCACTGATAGATAACGCTGTTGCCAAAGCTATGGATAGGCAATTCAGAGAATCTAGTGGTACTCGGAGTAGGACCCGAACAGAAACGCACGCAAAGCCCAAGACTCATTCTGAGGCTCATAGTAAGCCGCCGTCTAAAAAGAGTGAGCCGAAGAAAGCTGAGGATGATAATCATTCCTCCAACCACAGCAGCGTCCCAAAGCAGGAGATCAAGCTGAAACATGACACGTACAGCAGGTCCTGTACGTACAAGTATTTTGTATCTTGCAAGCCCAGAGATTTCACTGGGGAAAAGGGAGCCGTCGATTGTATGACGTGGATTGACGAGATGGATACTGTGGTTGATATCAGCGGATGTGCTGATAGGGACGTCGTGAAATACGTGTCCCAGTCATTCAAGGGAGATGCGTTAGCATGGTGGAAGTCACTCCTACAAGCTGCCGGTAAGACCACACTGTACGGTTTGTCATGGGAACAGTTTGTGGCCCTGATTAAAGAGAACTTCTGTCCGCAGCACGAGGTCGAGCGAATTGAAGCGGATTTTGTATCCTTAGTCATGAAGAACCTCGATTGTCAAGCGTATCTTACTACGTTCAACACGTTGTCTCGTTTAGTGCCTTATCTGGTGACCCCGGAGCCGCGTAGGATTGCTCGATTTATTGGGGGTCTGGCACCGGAGATAAAGGCGAGTGTCAAAGCTTCCAGACCTACTACATTTAGATCCGTAGCAGATCTATCCCTCTCCCTCACTCAAGACGTGGTTAGATTGAGAGCCATGAAGAGCTCTGAGGAAAACAAACGGAAACGTGAGGATGACACCTCACGAAGATCTGAAAAGCGACATAGAGGGAACAACGACCACAGGAAAGGGTCGGGGTCTAGGAAAAGTGATCATCAGTCGGGTGAGAAACCCAGATGCAAGATCTGCAGGAGGCACCACTTCGGGAGGTGTCGGTTAGAAACGAAATCCCAGTCTTCAGAAAAACGTTGTGGGATCTGCAAGTCCACAGATCATAAAGCTGTGGATTGCAAGAAAATGAAGGATGCAACCTGTTTTGGTTGCAACGAAAAAGGGCATATTCGGCCCAACTGCCCAAAGAACGCGAAGAAAGCAGATGATGGGAAGAAGACTAATGCGAGAGTCTTCAGAATGGACGCAAAGGAAGCAGTCCTTGACGATAACGTCATTACCGGTACGTTTCTTGTAAATGATGTTTTTGCTAGAGTCTTGTTTGATTCAGGAGCCGATAAGTCGTTTGTAGATGATAAGTTTTGTAAACTGTTGAACCTTCCTGTTAAAACCTTAAGCGTGAAATATGAGGTGGAATTAGCCGATGGAACCATAGAAACCGCCTCAACTATTTTAGATGGATGTGTTATATCCATTAGGAATCATTCCTTCCCGTTATCCTTGCTTCCCTTTAAGCTAGCTGGATTCGACATAGTGATAGGCATGGATTGGTTGTCGAGTAACCAAGCCCAGATTCTGTGCAATAGAAAGCAAGTAATAGTTAAGACTCCGTCTGGTGAGTCACTTACTATTCAAGGAGATACCCAGCATGGATTGCCTGAGCAAGTGTCCCTGCTCAAGGCATCCAGGTGCATGCAGAAGGGATGTGTCATTTATATGGCGCAAGTTACCATTGATGAGCCGAAGCCGAAGATTGAGGATATCCCTGTTATCTCGGAATATCCTGAAGTGTTTCCTGAAGAACTACCCGGTTTGCCACCGGATAGGCAAGTAGAGTTTCGGATAGATATCATACCCGGTGCAGCACCTGTAGCAAGAGCACCATACAGATTGGCACCAACGGAAATGAAGGAGTTGAGGACGCAGTTGGATGAGCTTTTAGCCAAAAGTTTTATTAGACCTAGCTCGTCTCCTTGGGGAGCGCCAATCTTGTTCGTTAAAAAGAAGGATGGTTCGATGCGTCTGTGCATCGATTACCGTGAGCTTAATAAGGTCACTATCAAGAATCGGTATCCGTTACCCAGGATCGACGATCTGTTCGATCAGTTGCAAGGAGCAAGTTATTTCTCCAAGATTGACCTAAGGTCAGGTTATCATCAGTTGAAGGTCAAGGAGGAAGACGTACACAAGACCGCGTTTAGGACTCGTTATGGACATTACGAGTTCCTAGTGATGCCGTTTGGGCTCACTAACGCACCAGCCGCGTTCATGGATCTCATGAATCGCGTCTGCAAACCCTATTTAGATAAGTTCGTTATCGTCTTTATTGACGACATCCTTATCTACTCGAAGAGCCAAGCTGAACATGAGAAACACCTTCGTTGCATTCTCAAACTTCTGTATCAAGAGAAGCTTTATGCCAAATTCTCGAAGTGTGAATTTTGGCTTCGAGAAGTCCAATTCCTTGGACATGTTGTAAGCGAGCGTGGTATCCAAGTAGATCCCGCTAAAGTAGAAGCAGTCATGAATTGGCAGGAGCCGAAGACTCCTACCGAGATTCGCAGTTTCCTCGGATTGGCAGGATATTATAGGAGATTCATCGAGAACTTCTCAAGGATTGCTGCGCCCCTAACCTCATTGACCCGTAAGAAGATTAAGTTTGATTGGGGCCCTAAGCAGCAGGAATCCTTTGACATTCTGAAGCAGAAGCTGAGTAATGCGCCAGTATTGACATTGCCCGATGGTATAGATGAATTTGTGGTGTATTGTGACGCATCACATACTGGCATGGGCTGCGTACTCATGCAGAAAGGCAAAGTCATTGCCTACGCTTCTCGCCAGCTAAAGGTGCACGAGAAGAACTACACCACCCACGATTTGGAATTGGGTGCGGTTGTATTTGCTTTGATGCTATGGAGACATTACTTGTATGGAACCAAGTGCATAATTTATTCGGATCACAAGAGTCTTCAACACTTGTTCAATCAGAAGGAATTGAACATGCGTCAAAGGCGATGGATGGAAACTCTCAATGACTATGACTGTGAGATAAGATACCATCCAGGCAAGGCAAATGTGGTTGCCGACGCCTTAAGTAGAAAGGAAAGGGTGAAACCAATCAGAATCAATGCCAAGCGCATTGAGATAAGGAATAATTTGAATGAAAGGGTGTTAGCTGCACAGAAGGAAGCTGTGCTGGAAGCTAACTATCCTGCAGAAAAGTTGGGAGTAACTGAGGAGCAGTTATCCCACGACAAAGATGGAATGCTACGCCTAAACGGACGAATATGGGTTCCAGTATATGGAGGACTTCGGGATGTTATCCTCCAGGAAGCCCACAGCTCTAAATACTCAGTTCATCCTGGAGCAGATAAGATGTACCAGGATTTGAAATCAAACTACTGGTGGATTGGTTTGAAAAAGTCCGTGGCCGAGTATGTGGCCAAATGTTTGACTTGTGCGCAGGTCAAGGCTGAGCATCAGAAGCCGTCAGGTTTGCTTCAGCAACCTGAAATTCCCAAATGGAAATGGGAAATGGTGACAATGGATTTTATCACCAAGTTGCCGAAGACGAAAAAGGGAAATGATACCATATGGGTCATAGTAGACAGACTGACTAAGTCAGCCCATTTTCTACCCATCAAAGAGACGTATAGCTCAGATATGTTAGCTCAATTATACGTCGATAAGATAGTAGCGCTACATGGTATACCTATATCTATTATCTCTGATAGAGATACTAGATATACGTCGCATTTTTGGAAGAGTTTCCAACAGTCGTTGGGCACTCGTTTGAATTTTAGTACGGCTTACCATCCTCAGACTGATGGTCAGAGTGAGCGTACTATTCAGACTTTGGAAGACATGCTTCGTGCATGTGCAATCGATTTGGGTGGTAGCTGGGATAAGAACCTACCACTGATTGAATTCTCCTACAACAATAGCTACCATTCCAGCATAAAGGCTGCGCCTTTTGAGGCCCTATACGGTAGGAAGTGTAGATCGCCCATTTGTTGGGCAGAAGTTGGAGATGTCCAGTTGTCTGGACCGGATATCGTCTTCGAGACGACAGACAAGATCGTTCAGATCCGTGATCGTTTGAAAGCTGCCAGGGATAGGCAGAAAAGTTATGCGGATCCTAAGCGCAAAGATTTTCACTTCGATGTAGGTGAAAAAGTGTTGCTTAAGGTATCACCTTGGAAAGGTGTGATGAGATTTGGAAAGAAAGGCAAGCTGAGCCCGAGATACATAGGACCTTTCGAGATAATCGAACGTGTCGGGGCAGTCGCTTACAAGTTAAACTTGCCTGAAGAGCTAAGCGCTATCCATAATTTGTTCCACATCTGTAATTTGAAGAAGTGTTTCGCTGACGATTCACTGGTTATACCGCATACAGATATACACATAGACGAAAGTCTGAAGTTTGTTGAAAAACCTTTGTCGATTGAGGATCGACAGGTAAAGAAGCTTCGAAGGAAGCATGTGCCTATTGTTAAGGTCAAGTGGGATGCCCGTAGAGGTCCCGAATACACGTGGGAAGTGGAATCCACGATGAAAGAGAAATATCCCCATTTGTTTGAATAAATCTCGGGGTCGAGATTTCTTTTAAGGGGGTGAGGATGTAACACCTCGAAAAATTTCGTCCACTAATGTCTTGACACGTGTCATAAGGTTCCGTTATGTGAAAACATACTTTAGAGGGACTAAAAGTGACAAACAGTGAAAACTATGGAACGTAAGGGTCCAAAGTGTCAACAATGGATAAATAGACTCTATGATAACCCTACATAATGTTTATAACCTTAAACGGATGGTTCATGGATCATACGACGCGGAAATTGCATAAAAGTGAAGTATTTCAAACTATAGGGGCCAAAAGTGTCAGCATGTTTAATTTATACCTCTGAGTGAACTTTTGGCAGACCCGAAGCTTTGTATAGCTAAAATATACTCACTAGAATATGTGGTAAAAATTTCATGAAGTTTCGTCAACGTATGAGAAAGTTATGGCCAAAACCGTACTTAAGGGACTAAAAGCGTCAACGTCGAATTTCAGGGCTTTTCGGTTGAGCGCAAAGTTATCCGAGGGCATTACCATGTTGGTAAAAGTCCTAAGGTTCTTAGAAACCAAGTTTGGGGGTTTACGGGTCGAGAAAAGTAGCCGAAACATTGCGTACAAGTTCAGGGGTCAAAGCTGTCAATACATGAAACTTATTTTGGCTGAACCAGGGTCAGGCGACCCGCCTGGGAAAGCCCAAGCGGGCCGCGTGGGTTGCCCAGCGACAGAAACTTCAAAAATGGATAGTTTGGGTCCGATTTTGGGTGGTAAACAGCTATAACTCGCCTCCAAAAGCTCCAATAGGATTGCTTGCATGGCTATAGCAACAGTGTGCTATCTATAACCTATGGAAAACACCATAAATCAGATTATTGAGCTCATTCTTGGACATTTGCATTGTAACCAAAGTGCTCTCAACATTCAAGAACTTCAAGGCAAGACTTCTGGAGCTAATCCGACCATCAAAGCTGATTTCTAGTGTTCACTAAACACCTATAGGACTCTTGTAAGCTTTCAATTCGTTCTTTAATCCGTTTTTGTAGTGATTATTGCTAAAAGTCAAACTGGGTGTTCATAACCTTTGACTTTCTGATTAAACGGATTTCTTTCAGTCATTTCTCGAATTGAAACTTGTTATAGATTGGTATTTATGTGGGAAACAAACCCTCTAAAGGGTACTCTCTGATTCCCACTACATGCATGCTAAATGTCGAGTCAAACCTATTTCTAAAAAGTCAACAGAAGCGATTTTTGTGAAAAATGACATGAATAATGATATAGATGACATGCAATCTGATTGATCATCATAAATAACTTGTATTACATATAAGAATGTGTTTTAATCATCATCAACTCGACAATCTATAGTATAGCCACGAATCGGAACCGAAAGTCTTGTAAAACGATTATTTCGTAGACTATCGATTCGGATTCGTACATGCATGTTCGAGATCTGTATTGGAAAGTATTTTTGACTATTTTTATTTTAGTTAAACTTTCTGGAATTTTCTTTGATTGAGTCTATGCTTAGCCTATTCGAATGCATGTTTCCGATTTATGCATAAAGTTGACTATTTTGCCCTTTTTGATTTAAAACGGGATTTTTGGAAAAGTGAAAGGATAGAAATCTTTATTTCTAATATATGAACTTGCACCGAAAGTTTCGGATCAGTTGATGGTCCAGATTGTGAGTTATGGCCATTAGCGTAAAACTATATTATAAATTTACATAAACGGTCCTTTTCGCATAGAACCCGTTTCTGGCCACGTTTTGGTACAAAACTTTTTACCAACTGAAGTAATATAATATTCTGGGAATTATGATGATTTTTAATTAATTTTTGGCTGAACGGATCCTAGATCGCCTAGTCATTTCGGCTTATGTCGGTTTTGACCATTTTAGCCATAAAATGAGTTTTACACATCCTTTTGACCCGAAACCTTTTTCTACTGATTTTATATGATGAATAAATTATTTTAAGTATTCTGGAAATATAAAAATCTCAGATTTAATTTGAAAACCCGAAAACGCCCTTAAATCGCATATTTAGCGTTTTAAGCGCATAGTGAGCGTTATACTTGTTTTAAACATATAAGACCTATACCTACTGATGTGTTTAGCATATTTTCATATAAAAACAGTAAGTATAAGTATATAAACTCAGACTTCCAGTTTTGGCATTTTTAGCCCTTGTGAATTTACTAAAATACCCCTACGGTGCATAGTTTGGTTTTAAATGATAAATTTGGTATATGGGTCATACCCTACTGATATAATATGTTATATTAAGTATATTTACTGTATGAACCAGACCCGAAACTCAGATTTCAAATTTTGCCCTTTTATTATCTTTTAAATGACCAAAATGCCCTTCTAAGGCATAAATTGGGTTTAAAATTATTCCGGGCAATATAGAACATAACTTACTGATATAATATCATATTTTGAGCATATTATCCCAGGGAACTTGCATTTGAATCATTGGTCTACCCGTATCGCCCTTTTCGCGTTTGGTTCGGTTTACGTAACTAGTTTGCGTAAATTGACCGAAACGGGTCAAACGATATCATTTTTATTTCAAAATCCAGAATGTATTTAGTATACCCATATTATACAAGTATTCAAACTTGTCGGGTCTAAATCACATTCTATCCGGTCTTTCGCTTAATCGTGCGTAAACCGTATCATTCTTAAAACTAACCGGTCAAAGCTTAGGCTTAAATAAAAGGCCGTTAGGAATCTAATAGGTAAATTATAAACCTTTGTTCCAGATTAGGAGGCCCGGTAAAAGCTACCAACACTTATCATTTGTGACTTATACTTACTCAGGTAAATACATTTTGACTTATTTTCCCTATACGGGCTTGGGGTACGGTATTTAAAATACCGCTTGATCGGGCGCACAAGTCCTGCTCCTTATGGGTGTACAGTCTTGAATAGCTTGTGCGACTTCGTTTAAACAGTCTTGTCTTACTTAAAGGCTTTGGGGGGTTATTGACCGTGTCCCGGATATCCTTGGCATTATCTTACGAGATGGCCACGACCAGAGCACGGGGTGTAGGCGTACACTCGTCGTGTATAACTCTTTAATGTGGTGTGTCATTTAATTCTTAGCCCGGACAGCAGATCCCGGGCCACCAAAGATACGAGTGCATGTAAATCGTTCACAAGTTTATATTATATAATTATCCCAAGTTAATAAAAATATTTATGCCTTGTGCATTTAAATCAATTTTCAATCATTTTCAAAATGAGTCGGTTGATTTGTATTTACCAGTGTAAACTGACGTATTTTTTTTCAAAAGGTTAAGTGCAGGTACTATACGGAAATAGGCTGGTTGTTTCCTAAGAGCGTCCACTATAGTCTCGCAAGCTCGGACGACAATTATCTGTTGAACTATTTATTTCTATTTTTATTTGATCCGCCTGTGGATCCATTTCAACTACTGTGATATTTATTATTGCACTTATTTAAAGTTGAAATGTTTCTATTCTGCTTCCGCTGTGCATTATTATATTGTGTTGATTGTCTATGACGATGCCAACTACGTCACTGTACCCCACACCGGGCCCACCGGTGACACGTGGAAATCGGGGTGTGACAGTATGTAACACATGTTACTTACATGTTCCACCATGTACTGTATTTACTTACGTAAGATGTGTAACACATGTTACAATTGCTTATTGTTTCCAAGTAACATTAAAGGTATGTACCTTGTTTTCTACTTCATCCTGTGTAACATATGTTACACTTGTTAATTAGCATCAAAGGTTACAATTGAAACAATATGTTGACCACCCAATGCTCGTCTACTACTTATCTTACAACTGGTAATGAATAAAACATGTTAACTAATAACACATGTTAACTGATAACTAGTAACCAAATACATTTCCCACCATAACTATTTAACATCCAGACACCAACATATTACAGAGAAGACCAGAATGGTCATATTGTATTTTGGGTTATTGCCATAGTTTAAAATAAATAAAATTCGTGGTGACTATGATGGTTACAAAAACCACCACGCATATATCACTAGCCAGTTGACTTGTTATAAACAAAAGTTGTGGTACCCAAGATAACTACAAAAACAACCATAGATGTTCCCACAAAAACTGTAGAAAAGACAACACTACCACACTTAGCGCCCTCCCATAAATGAGGCAGCTTCTATCTTGCCTTTCAAAGTATTAGAGGGCGACAACAGAATATTATGAGTGGCATACTTCGTCCGCAACTTTCTCACCTCCTTCATTTTCCTGCTCCCATTTGTTAAAGGACGACAACAGAATATGAGTTCCGTTCAAAGTGTTAGAGGGCGATAACAGAATATGAGTGGCATTCTTCTCTTTCTTCATCCCATTCATCGTTCGTTTCTTCGTCTACTTTCTTTCGCTTTTTCGGTATCTTACCAGTTTGCGATCTTGTTACTATCTTTGTTGCTGCAAATAAAACAGGTTTAACACTTGTTACTTAATTTCATTAAAATAAAACAGGTTACCTAATATGTTTTTGATAAAATAAAGTCAGGTTTAATATATGTTACCTATTTTTATAAAAATAAGACAAGTTTAACACTTGTTAGATAACTTGGAAAAAATATGAGAGCTTAACACATGTTAACTAATCTGATAAAAATAATACAAGTTTAACACATGTTACATAATTTGATAAAAATAAGACAGGTGTAACACATGTTACACTAACATGTTTACCTGGTAGGAGAGGTTTAACACATGGTAATAAGACGGGTTTAACACACGTTTACATCATTTGATAAAAATGAGACAGGTTTAACACATGTTACACTAATATGTTTACCTAATCAGGGAGGTTTAACACATGGTACCCTAATAAGAAGGTTTAACATATGTTACGCTAATATGTTTATATGCTTTTGAGTCCGTTGACTTGTACCCTAATATCAGACAGGTTTAACACATGTTACGCTAATATATTTATATGCTTTTGAGCCCTTAGACTTGTACCCTAATACCAGAGGTTTACCTAATTTGTTTTTGACAGAAAACAAGGCAGGTTTAATACATGTTACCTAATATGTTTTCGATAAAAATATAAGACATGTTTAACACATGTTTTTGACAGAAAACAAGACGGGTTTAACACATGTTACAAATCAATAGTTTTAACATGCAGTTGGCAAGTTGGCAATCCAAAAAAAATAATAATAAATAACCCGAGGCTGTTTCTACTCAAAATAACTAACACTTTCTAGTCGCATTCAAAACAAAAATCACCATCGATCGGACCAAAAAACACCTACCGATTGAAAAAAAAAAAACATAAAAACCAACATTAACACTTTCTAGTCTCATTCAAAACAAAAATCACCACCAATCAAATCACACACCGATCGGACCAAAACACCTACCGATCGGAAAAAACAGAAAACCCAACATTTATCTGATCAAAACACCTACCGATCGGAAAAAAGCAAAAATCATCACCAATCAAAACACCTCCTGATAAAAAATCGAACCAAACTTACTTGCTTCTGCACTTGCTTCTTGCTTTCTTCCATTTCCGGCAACTTTTACCAGATGATAACAACTGAAATGTTTATCTCATATCTAGTGATTTAGATTCACCGTCGCACCTTGTTTTTATTTTCTTTTGCGATTCACTGTAGCACCTTTTTCCGGTGCCCCTTTTCTTCTCCGGTCAGATCATCTTCTCCGGTGCCCCTTTTCTTCTCCGGTCAGATCATCTTCTCCGGTGCCCCTTTTCCGGTCAGATCATCTTCTCCGGTCAGATCATCTTCTCCGGTGCCCCTTTTCTTCTCCGGTCAGATCATCTTCTCCGGTGGGTTTTGGGAAGATCGATTGTTTGAGAGAGAAAGAGATGAATTTGGGTTGAGTCTTTTGAAATGTTTGAAATGAGGTTGGGGTATTTGATTAGTTCTTATAGATATTTGTGCACCTCCTTTAATACATGTCAAATCATATAATATTATAATATATATAATGTACTACAATTATAGTTGATTTTACCTAAATACCATTTAAGTACTTTTGTTGACCTCATCATTCTATTAAATTTAATTAAAAAAGGCTTCAAAATTTATGAGCCATTGGATGATCTTGATCAATGGTTATAGATTGGGTTTCCTAGGTTTTCTTAGCACAAATAAGTTTTCTATACATCCTTCCCCTACACTTCACAACATATAAAATATAAATACTATTATCAAATATATATACTAAAAGAAAATTTAATTTTTCACGTTACGATTTACGAACATACTAAAATAAATCACTAATAGACAAAGGTTAACAAAAAATAAAAATATAAATTAAAAAATTCAGGTATATGATCGGGTATATAGTTCGGGTAAACGGGTATGTGGTTTCGGGTAATCGGGTCGGTATCACCTAATCCAATACCCGCGCAAATTTTTAAAACTAATCCCATACCCGGCCCAATACCCATCGGGTATCGGGTATACCCGTCCCATTTGTGTCGGGTTTCGAGTATACCCGTCGGGCTCGAGTGTTTTTGCCATCCCTAGTCGAGTTGGGTTTTTAGAAAGAGAGAGAGAGAGAGAGTGTGTGTGTGTGGGTGTTTGGCGTGTATATTGGGATGTGAAAAATACTAAAATACCCTTATATGGGGTCCAAATGACCATATTTAACAAACTTTTTTAACTGAGTTGGGTATTAGAGCTTTGGCTCTGGATCGACTCACACAAACCAAGCAAAAGTGAAGAAGAAAGGTACTTACCTGAAGAAATCAGAATCGGGGTTCATGTTGGTGCATAATTCGTGATTGTTGCTATGCAAATGAAGTTAAACGTTAGGTTTCATGCGAAACCTTAAGAGGATTCACTAGTAGCGACTAGTTAGATTTCATGACTCGTCCAGACTACAATAAATTATGATTAGTGTTTGGGCTGCATAGGTTTCTAAGGGCCGAAGTTAGAAAGCCCATAAAAAACCTTCCAAATACTATAAATAGACCAAAGTTGGGTGCCAAGGTTTGAATAAATAGGTATGTGGTGTGTGAGTTTAATTGCACCAATTCTGTAACTCTCAAAAACACAAAAAATACTCAAGATAGCAAAATCACTCAGGCTACACGGTATGGGGGACGTCCCCACACCGTCGAGGACCGGCGACGGTCGCTACACCATGTCGCCCCCCCCCCCCCCCCCCCCCCCGCGCGTCCCGGCCTCTCCGTCTGTTCTTCGCCGTTGGAGACGGTCCAAAAAGTGGGGCCCTCATTAAAGAATTCGACCGTTAAAATAAAAAAAAAATTCCAAATTTTGAATAATTCCAAACGGTCAGAATTTTTAAATATATATATTTACCTTCCATTTTCACTTTCAATCACCAAATTAACCCCAAAATTTCATCTCTTTCTCACATAATTTTTATAAACCTTCTTCCACTATTCTATAAACCTTCTTCCACTATAAACCTTTTTACACTTTTTCATGGATCCGTTCAACAACCCGAACACTCCGAACAACCCGAATACTCCCAACAATCCGACCCAACCTAATGTTTTCTCGGTTCCGGGATATTATCCGACGCTAGAACCGAACCAATTCTCGCAATATTCATCGAACGTGTTTGCTTCATTCCAACACTCGCCAAACCAATTCGCTCAAATCTCCCAAAATCAAGCCCTTTAACAAATGATGATGCGGGGTGCTTGGAACTTCCCACCCGTTCAACCTCAACCGATCCCCACACTACCCGTTCAACCTCAACCGATCCCGACCCAATCCGAACCCGAAGACGATGTGGAGATGTTCCCGAAACCCAACCGCCTAAAGGGAAAGGAAAACGAAACAAAGGCAAGCAAGTGGTGGGTGATCAACCATCGAAACCGAAGGCGACTAAGTGGACACCAATCGAAGAAGAAGCCTTAGCCAAGGCTTTCATTGGCACTTCTGACAACCCGACAAAAGGTTCGTATTTTTTTTAAAGTTTAAATTTTTTAAAGTTTACATTTTTTAAAGTTTAAATTTTTTAAAGTTAAAATTTTTTTTTCTTACCCGACAGTTTGTTTTTTTTTTTTAAGTTTTTTTTTTGTAACAGTTGGTTTTTATGTTTATTAGTTTTAAAGTTTTAATTTTTTTTTGTTAACAGTAGGTTTTTTTAGTTTAAGGTTTTTTTTTTTTTTTTTTTTTTTTTTTTTTTTTTTTTTTTTTTTTTTTGCTACACGGTAGGTTTTTTACTTTATTAGTAGGTTTTATTTTTTTTAACAGTAGGTTTTTACTTTAAGTTTTATTTTTTAACAGTAGGTTTTTTACTTTTGTTTATTATTATGTTAACACTTTATATATTTTGTTTGTTTTTTATAGGTAATAACCAATCGGGTGAGGGGTTTTAGTCCAAGGTATTGGCCAAGTTTCTCGTCTTTATGGACCAAGGCCCGTATCGAGATGTCGACTCGGTCTCCTCAAAGTGGCGGAAAATGAACTCGTCCATCAATAGGTTTTGCGAGGAATATAATAAATTATATACAACTGACCGTCGTAGCGGGTGGAACGACGAGGATGTGTTCAAAATGGCGTTGGAAAAGTATAAGGACAAGAATGGTAATACCAACTTTCCTCACGTTCGCGCGTGGATGGTTGTAAAAGACGAACCAAAATATAGGCCTATTCCCAACGAGGTGGCGATGGCGAAACGCCAAAAAACATCGGAAACGGGTAGTTTTAGCGCCGGTGGATCGGACGCGAGGTGTCACATAAACTTAAATGATGACGCCGACTTTGACGAAGAGAAGTACAACGTACGTGAACCGGAGCGTCCAACGGGCCGAGACAAATCAAAGAAGGAGCGGGCCAAGGGAAAAGAAAAGGAAAAGGTGGACCCGAACATGGTTGAGTTTATGGAACACCTAAAAATGTACAACGACGTCACGGCCCAAAAGACGAAGGCGAAGGAGCGGGGCGTCGAAGAAAAAAGTCGTGCATCGGAAGAAAAGTTACGCGAGAAGGTCCGATTGGCGAATGAGAAAATCCGAATTTCCGATGAAAAAATTCGGCTCAAGGAATGGGAAATAATATCGATGAATGTCGAGGACGAACCCGAGCCGAAACGTTCGATGTTGAAAAAATTACAACACGACATCATGAAAAAACATCAAATTATTTAACTCTATGTTTATTTTTATTAAGTCTTTGTTTTTTTTTTTTAAGTTTATGTTTTTTTTATGTTTATGTAATGTGGGTTTAATATTAATGAAAATATTTTGTTAGTATATTTGTTAAATGTTAAAAAAATAGAATACTAAAAAAAATAAAAAAAAACATAAAAAGTGGTGGAGGACTATGACTAGGACCATCCTACCATGCCCTCTAGTTTTGGAGGATGGACCATCTTTGAGAGGAATATGACGTGGCGCCTACGTGACGGATCATCCTCCAAGGATGATCCATCACCATACCTTGTATTCTCACAAAAACCCAAAACCATCAAATCTTAAATGCATAGCTCAAGTGCTAAGGTTCTTTTGAATTTAGTGCTCCTCAAAAAAGAAAAAAAAAGTAACGACCAACCTCTGTGTGCTTTGTTGGCTTTGGAGTTCAACTTTAAAATCGTACACATCACATGTTCGAGGCTTGGTATTCCAAACTCCAAAAAAAAGTAACGGTGGTAAATTGTTGAAGATTTGAAGAGACGGCGACGATGATTTTATATTTAAAAATATAAATGCGATATTTCATGTTTGTTTTATGTTAAATAAAAAAATGAAGTTTGTTGAGCATATTTTATATATTCTAACTAGGTTATAACCCCGTGTATTACACGGGTTGAATAAATAAATTTTATATACTAAATAATAAAACAATATATCTTTAAAAATCTTGTTTATTACAGGGTAGAATAAATGTAATTTTATATATTAAATAATAAAACAATATATCTTTAAAAACCTTTGTTATTGTTGTTAGTAAAATCAGTGATTTTATTTTTATGATTTTGTTTGGTATTATTTTATTAAAAAGTACATATTATACATATAATTATATTATGTGTTAAATTATTGATGTCATCCAAAATGTTTTTCGATTTTATGTCTAGCATTATATATACCATGGTAAATAAAGTTTATTTGAGATAATTACATCATTGTAAAGAATAAGAGTAAATTTGTATATTACAAATAAAAAGTAGATGCCCGTAAAAAAGAACTAATAATTTGAGTTATAGGAAAGTAAAACATGTAGCTGTTACATATCACGTTAAGTAATATAAACAATCAAGATAATATGTTGTAGAAAATCAAATAAATAATACTATAAATGAGAAGTATACATTAAATTTAAACTAAATAATAATTATCTATAATTAAGTAGAAGAAATTAAACTAAATAATATTTGTATGCGAGTTATTTATAATTAATGAGAATAGATTAAACAAAATAATAATTATTCATAAGATATTGGCGGTAAAATTAAAAGATACATGGCCTAATATGATGACAAGTGTCCTCAAAATGATAAATATAGATAAATATAGATACAGATAATTGTCGACTTGAAATATGAGATGTTGTAACTTGATAAATTACTTTAAAACTTGTAATTTTCAAGATAAAAATAAAAAAGGTGAGTTAAATATACTCCCCTTGTTACTTGTTAAAAATTATTGTTTTTTCTTGTTAGTTGTTAAAAATTATTGTTTTTTTAAGTTTTTTTTTTTATATTCTTAACGTTCGATTGTAATTATGTAATTAAAAATAATTAATATTTATATATAGATGAACATTAATCCAACTAAATTATCACTTCATTCAAAACAATCACCATACAGTTAAGAATTATTAAGTGAATGTTCGATTATAATTAAAAATAATTAGTATTTATATATACACGAATAATAAGCCAACTAACTAATCACTTCATTCAAAATAATCACCATATAGTTAAGAATTATTAAGTGAATATTCTTTATGATAGTTATTATTTATTTTTTAATGTTCAGTTAACTAGTTTTAAGTGAACGTTCGATTTATTTTTAAAAAATATTGATCACATAAATAATATATAGAAGTTCAATGGATATACAATTTGGTGATTGAAAAATTTAAAAAAGGAATCATATGCTAATCGTAAATGTAATTAATTGATGGAAGTGTGGTTTGATATAAGATAGATGCATGAATAATATTAATTATTAAACACGGGTATATTTAAATTTTAACTTTATATTTAAAATAGTATCTTATCTTACTTAAATATTTAAATATAAAAGTGATTATACATGGTCTAATATGATGACAAGTGTGCTCAAAGTGTTTTCTTTTATTATATAGTATAGATAACGAATAGTGTGGATGGTTAAAATATATAATAATTATGAATCCATTTATTTAAAATAAATATGTTAATTACAATCAAAATAAAATTCTAATATAATATTTAAATCTTTTTAATTTAAAATTTAAAATTTATCAATAAATTATTGATGCCCTCATTGAATGACATGTGTCCCAAATCAGGTTTCTTTTATTATATAGTATAGATGTTTTTTTTTGTTTATAAAGACGGTTATTTTTAACCGAAAATACGTTAACCAGTTATTTTTAACCTTTTCAGTTACTATAGGTTATATTTTCTTTACATGGTAAAACCAGTTAATAACCTAACCAGCTATTTAAAAAAAAACTTGTTTTGTGCACTTCTAATTAGAGATAGGCAAATCGGGTTTTTTTTTTCAACCCAGAACCGGTTCCTAGCCGTATCCGGTTCTTGACTGAGGTTCAATGGAACCGATTATTGTTGGAACCGGTTCCAGTTCCTACCCGGTTTTAAACCAAAAATACCAGAACCGATTCTAACCGATTTCGGGTAGATTGTAAACTAGTTCCTCCGGGTAACTTACTGAAAAAGCCTGCAAAACCTGTAGGAATCGATTCTAACGGCTATAATGCCGTTAGGAATCGATTTATGGTCATTTAAAATAGGCTTCAAGTATACATATACCCATCAACATCAAATAAAAGTGTAGGAGTTCCAAAACAACTAAAATCAGTTTCAAGTTTACACCTTCTAATCGCTTTGAAAGCTCGTTATGACGTGCAACAAGGAAGTAGTCATGGTTTTGGAAACCAAAAGAAACCCCCAAGTTTGGAAGCACTTTGATTTGTGCTTGATGTCCGATAGCCATGAGATGGCACGGTGCAAAAGTTGTGGAAAGTTCATGAAGGCTACGACGAACTCGACGCTTAAAAAACACACCGACCGTCATTGTCCGGTTACAAAGGCTACGGCGAAGAAAAGTGAAGCCGGTGAATCATCCGGAACCGGTTCTTCAAAGGTTTAGTGTGTTTAGGTAATGTTGGGTTTAGTGTGTTTTATGTTATGTAAGGTTTGATTTAGTGTGTTTTATGTTAATGTAATGTTTAGTGTTTGGTAATGTTTGGTTTTAACTTATGTAACCGGTTGTAATTTAATGTAATGTAATGTTTGGTTAAAATGAAACGGCTAGGAATCAATTCCATCGTAACATTGTCTACAAATTAATGCATCGGGTCTGAGTTGGGTACGGAGGAACTGGTTCCAGGTAGGAACCGGGTACGTATCATTATTTTTATAAATAGTGGAACTGGGTAGTTACCTACGGGTATTTTCAACCCGAAACCGGTTCTTCTATAAGGCGGGTAGGGACTAGAACCGGTTTCACGTCGGGTCTGCCGGGTCGGGTTTGGAAACGGTTATTATGCCCATATCTACTTCTAACTAAGGGACGAGCAACACTGGCCCATTTTTGTTTTTTTACGGTCAATCACAGAGTAAATAATGGGCCTCACTTCTGCCAAAAACAAATAATTGTATTGCCGATAGAAGAATGGGCCTCATTATGTACAATGGATACTTCTCAATAAACTTACCCTGTACATGTCGGGCCCTGCAGTCCTGTATGGCCTAGCAAAAGATGCATTGGACTAGGGTTGCAACTACAAAACCATGATAATTATTAATTCTTCAAAACACCTCATTATAAATGTTGGAGAAAACTCACTCGTAGAACTTTCTCCACGTTTAATTAAAGTCAATTAAACTTTTTTCTATAGAAAAAAAAGTCACTCAACTTCTATTTATGTGTTACAATGTTATCGAATCTATACAAATTGCCAAGTGAATGTCTTTTTTATGAATGGTGAGATGGAATAAAATATTTTGATTTGTGTCATAAAAATACGGATGTTAACTATCCAAAAATCAAATAGTTTTGTGTATTTGCGGACATCAGTGTACATTGCACGCCTATTTTTGTAGAAAAGAACTTGATTGTAGAAAGAAACTCGAAAGAAAATAAGAAGTAGGTTTTTTTTAAGATTAAGAAACAGAAATGAAAGATTCGTGGATCTAAAAGTTTTTTGTTGCAAAAAATAGGGGTCTTGAATTGAAAGAAGCATAACTTGTTCATAATAATCTTTAACTTTGAAATAGTGGCGGATCTAAGAACTTTTTTTACTGGGTCCTTTTGGTAGATTCTTACTATTTTTTTCCAAATCATACAAGTTTCTCACTATTTTTTTTTTACATTTTTTTAAACCGAATGAGTTCCTGGGAACCCACAAAAGTGGCCTAGATCCGCCAATGCTTTGAAAGATGCATAACTTGTAATCTTTAACTTTTGTTTAGTACGAGATGCAACAACATAAAAGGACAAAGCATACCCCCATCAAAACTCTCAATGTACATTACCTCCGAAATTTGCATAGTCCATGTCCCTTGTTGGTTTGTTGTTTGTTAAATTGAGTTCCATTGTTTGTATTTTAGTGGTTGAGTTATGCATTTTGGTCTTAGAGGGACTAATCGGGAAATGATTCTGTCTTAATTAGGCTCTTAATTATTGGGTCAAATGTTGTTATCAGTTCCTTATCTTGTTCCCGTAATTGTTGTTTGTTCTCCTATATATGGAGCTTGTATTAACCTGTGTATATCTAGAGAGAATATACCATTTGTTTATATGGTATTAGAGCATTACCATCCCCGACATAGACCTTTTCATTACCGCGATATGGAACAGAGGAGTCAACATCATCAAATGAGGGGGTCATGTGTAGTGTGGCGCCTGAATCGGTATTCCAATCCGGAGTGTATTCAATCAGGTTGCAATTGGCATGAAATGCTTGGGCTAGGTTGGCAGCCGAGTAGGGAGATTTGTTAGCATAGGAGGCCAATTCTGGACAAGCATTTGCATAATGACCATCATGTCGTTATAATTGGCAATGAGGGTTGCGCCGTGTACGTCCATGAGAAGATCAGCCACCACGAGCAAAGTCAGAATTTTTTGGTGTACTTAATACTTTTGTCACGTTTGCTCAGACGCAGTTTTCATGCAAACTAAAGGTATTCCAAAGTGATGTTGGAACCGAGTTTCTTAACCATCAACTGCAAAAACTATTTCAAGAAAACGGTACACACCATCAAATGTCATGTCCTTACATTCCCCAACAAAACGGTCGGACAGAAAGAAATTTTTTAAGATACGCAATCACCATTTGTTTATAGGGACTTAACTCGCAATCACCCACCCGTCCACATAAGATTTTTTTTAAGATACGGAAAAAAAATATTTGAGTGACTTTATTAACTACAACATAATGATAAGTGATTTATTTAAAATCTATGCATCTGAAAAATTCACATAATTACTCCGTAGTATTGTATTTGTCTTTTGTAAAAAAAAAATATATATATATATATAGAGAGAGAGAGAGAGAGAGAGAAAGGTTAACATACTTTACGGCTTATCATACTTCACGTAGGAGACAATGGTAACCGTTGGATCAGGGGTATAATCACGCATGGAACATATAATCACGCATGGGACCACATAATCATGCATGGGATCCAAAATCACGCACGTTATTTTGGTCAAAAAAATAATTACGCATGTTATATATTTCGTGAAGTACGTTAATGTACGTTAAGGCGTGAAGTACATTATACTTTCTCTCTCTATATATATTTATATATCATAAAGAATAAAATATGGTCCATCTAAAAAACATAAGAAACAGAAATGGTCCATCTCAAAAAACATAAGAAACAGAAAAAAAGTAAACTGTTAGGTGTGAATCCGAGAGATTAATGTGCTCCTTTTAGTAGTCATAGTCTTCAACTAACCCTAAGATATGGATTTCCTTGAGATTGTATCACATGAATATCGGTCATACAACGTTGGCTAAAGATAGGCCACTTTGAGAGAATATTATAATCAGTGGCGGAGCTTGAACGAAAAATCAGTGAGAGCAGAACTCTTCTTTACAATACAAAATAGTATCAAAATTTTTTGGTAAAATTAACACTAGGAGGGAAAAATTAGGCGGGGACGGGGCACCCCGAGGCCACCAAGAAGCTTCGCCCCTGGTTGTAGACTAACTTAATATTTCCCATCGATTCATTGGGATTGTTGTGTTGTGTGAAAGCTATAAAATTTCGATGTAAAAATACAGAAAGAAGAAAAGAAATTGAAGCTGAAAACCGTTGGCACAAAAAGGCTGGTCTTTTGAGTTTATTGTTGAAGTATTTGGTGTATTTATTACCACTAGATTGTTGCATGAAAATCAATTATCCAAGATTATGTTATCAAGCTAGTATGGTTCATAATTTATGGTTAGAGCTTAAGTTTCACATTGTTTATACGCAATGGCGGACCCAAGATTTTTTTCCAATGAGGTTCATTTTTTTCGGTGTTCAAAATTTTCATAACAAAGTGTTCAAAATGTTCATAACAAAACGTTAAAATTTTCGGGTCGGGTCATAACGAGATTTGAATTAGATTTAAAAAATACAGGAAAAACAAGCTATACAAGGATTGAACTTATGACCTCTTGTTGGTAAAGAAAAAGGTTTACCACTACACCAGCTTTGTTAAAAATATTTGCTATTTGGGCTTATATTTGTTACATTTCTTATTGTCATTCATTGGTTTGTTAGTGGGTTGTTATTTGGGCTTGTTATATTCCAGATATATTATTGGGCTGTTATTGGACTTGTTACATCTAATGGATTTGTTAAGTTGTTACAAGTTGTTGTAACAGGTATTGAAATATCTACAGGGTGTAATGTGTAAATTCAAGGACTGGAAGTGCTGGTTGATAGAAGTTTTGGGTCAAAGTGAAACTTACTAAGTTTCATCCTATTTAAAGGATTTTGTCTTCGTCATTAAGTCAGTGGATCAGATTTACTTTCGCTCTCTTGTTGTTGTTCTCTGCTAGGGTTTGAGTTTAGAGATTTGTACGAATAATCTCTCTTCTGTATCAGAGAGATTATTCATCTGGTTTTGATTGTATTCTTGTTCTGATGATTATCAGTGGATGATCGTCGATGTACTGTTGTACTTGTGTTGATTTGATCTTACAGTTGTAAGATCTTTTGGGTATTTGGGGGCAAATCTTTTGGGTTGGTTTAATAAGAGTTTTGTCACCTGTTTTGTCGCTATTACTTGTGTTATTCTTGTATTGTTAGTTGAATCTTAAATTTTCACATGGTATTAGAGCTATGAGCTCTTGATCTGGGTTTATTTTGCTGTTGTGTTACTGATTTTTGTGTTGATTTGTGGCTAGGTCTGTTAGAAGTTGCAGATCTGGTGATTATATTGGATAGATCGTCTTGATCTTACGTGTTTCGCTTCCGTGTTAAAGCATTAGAAACCCTAGCTAGGGTTTCGTTGGATCTGTGAAGAATCTTCTCTCTTCTGGTGGTTCGTACATGCTGTGTTGGTCTCTAAATCCTCGAAGATTTAAGGCAAACTGACCAGTAGTGTTGTTCTTGTTGATTGATATTATTGGATCTGTTGTTTTTTTTTTTAAAAAAAAACTTCAAATCTGGTAACTTTGGAGTTGCTTTGCACCCTCTGTGAGACTATTCTAACTCTCCTCTTTTATTTTTTGTTGATTGGCTAGTTGAAGTCGGGGTAGTGAGGACCGGCACTTCTATGTGTTTAGTTTGTTGTTGTTTTTATCTGGTTTGTGTATTAATCTTGTTGTAGTTGTTAGCTTAGTTGTTTTGGCTCCTGTATTAAGACCTGTCCAGACACTATAAGTGATGAACCTGGAATCTGGACACTGATACAGCTTTGCCTTAGGGTATTTTGTTTGTATTTGTTTCTTGTGTGTTGTAATCTGTGTTATAATTGTTCATTGTGATTATTGTTGATCTTTCATCATGCTTGATAAAGAAGATAATGCTACTTCTTCTCAAACTTTGATTAGTAAATTGGATATTGGGGATCCTTTGTTTTTACATCCTAGTGATTCTAGTTCTTTGACTATTGTTGGTATAAAATTGAAGGGAATTGAAAATTACAGAGTCTGATCTAGTGCTATGAAATTAGCTTTAGAAGCTAAAAACAAATTCGGTTTTATAGATGGTAAATGTAAAAAGAATACTGAGGATCCTGTGTTAAGTAGTCAGTGGGACAGATGTAATTCTGTGGTTTTAAGTTGGTTGTTAAACTCTATTTCAGAAGAATTATATCTAGGACAAGTTTTTTCTAAATTAGCATCTGAAGTTTGGACAGATTTGAAAGAAACTTATGATAAAGTTGATGGCTCTATAGTGTATGATTTGTATAAAAAAATTAACTGTATTACTCAAAATGGCAGTTCAGTATCTGAATACTATCATAGACTAAATACAATATGGAAGCAGTTTGATGTTGTGCTTCAACTGCCTACATGTTCTTGTCAAGCAGCTAAGGATTATAATGATTTTTCTACTTTAATAAAACTGATGCAATTTCTTATGGGATTGGATGATATCTATCAGCCTGTAAGAACTAACTTGTTAACTAGAGAGCCATTACCTTCAGTCAAGGTTGCTTTTTCAATTGTGTCCAGAGAAGAGTCACACAGAAATACTAGGGGTGTTACAAAAAATCAAAATGTGTCTTTTGCTTCTAAAACTAATCAATATTTTGAGCAAAAAAGGAAAGAGTTTAAAGGTCCTAATCCTAATTTCAAGTGTACTCACTGTAATAAAATTAGACATACTGTGGATAGATGTTTTGAGGTGATAGGATATCCTCAGGGTTTTAAAAGAAAACCTGGAGGTCAAGGTGGAAAAAAATTTTCTAACTCTAAATCAAATGTGTCTTCTGTTCCTTCTGTTTCTCCTTTCTCTCCTGAGCAGGTTGCTAAAATTTTAAGTCTTTTGGGTGAAAAATCAAGTACAGAGTCTCAACCTTCCAATATGGGAGGTAAGACTAGTTATGGATTTAATTTTTTAGGAGAGTTTGTATGTTGTTCTAGTTTAATCAACTTTGGTTTTGATTACAACTGGATTTGTGATTCTGGTGCTAATCAGCACATGGTTAAAACTGATAAAGACATGTTTAACTGTATTGATGTCTCTGAATATGATCTTACTGTATCTCATCCAAATGGAACAAAAGCTAAAGTTTCTAAAATTGGTAGTTTAAAACTTGCTAAAGATGTTGTTCTAAGTGATGTATTTTTTGTTCCAACTTATAGTGTTAATCTTTTGTCTGTTTATAAGTTGTCTAAAGATAACAAAATTACTGTTGTGTTTAATGAAAACACTTGTATGCTTCAGGATTCGAAATCAGGGAGAACCCTGGTGACTGGTAAATAGGATAATGGTCTATACTTTGTTAATAAAGGTGATAGTGCTATTAACCTGTGTTTTAATAGTTTGAATACTAGTAATTTATGGCATAATAGGTTAGGGCATCATGCTGATCAGATTTTGTCAATCTTAAAAAATGATTTAGGTGTTGTTGATATTGAAAAACATTCATGTGAAACATGTCATAGAGCTAAACAGGTCAGAGTTCCTTTCCCTTTAAGTGAGCATAAGACAAAAAATGTAGGTGATCTGATTCATTTAGATGTTTGGGGACCATATAGGGTTACTAGTAGAGATGGTTTTAAGTATTTTCTAACTGTTGTTGATGATTATTCTCGTGTTGTTTGGTGTTACTTGTTAAAAAATAAAATGGAAGTTTTTGAAAATATTGAAAATTTTTATGAGCTAATTCTAACTCAATTTAAAAAAAAGAGTTAAAATTTTTAGAAGTGATAATGGAACAGAATTTATAAACAGTAAAATGGATAATTTTTGTAAATCTAAAAGCATTTTACATCAAACAACTTGTGCTTATACACCTCAACAAAACGGTATTGTTGAGAGAAAACATCGACATCTGTTGAATTTGGCTAGATCTCTATTATTTCAAAGTGGTGTTCCTCTTTGTTTCTGGTCTGATTGTATCTTGACTGCTGTTTATATTATTAACAGGTTACCTTCATCTGTTCTTTTAGGAAAGAGTCCATATGAGTTGATGTTTGGTTTCAAACCCTCTCTTGCACATTTTAGGATATTTGGTTGTTTATGCTTTAGCACTATACTTAATAATATGGATAAACTTTCTTTAAATGCTGAAAAGTGCATCTTGATTGGTTACTCAAATGTTAAAAAAGGTTACAAATTGTGGAGTTTAGACAATAAAAAAGAGTTTTATTCTAGAGATGTAAAATTTTATGAAACTGTGTTTCCTTATAAATCAAACAAGTTAACCAATCATGATGATACTTTGACTGGTAGATTAAATCATCTAAATTTTTTTGATAGTGTTGAAGTGTTAACAACAAATCCTATAGTTCCCAATGATGAAGAGGGGAATAGTGAATCTCATGAGGTTTCTGGTGATGATCAGCAACCTTTCCCTTCTACATCTGCCACTCCAAACAATGTTGAACATCAACATTCTACAACTGGAGTTGAAAGTAGTAGTAGTGAAGGGTCTGGTAGGGCAGAGGACACTGGTACCTCAAATGATGAGATTAACCCATCTGAGGGAACAAGTACCTCTCTTAGGAGGTCAAGTAGGAAAGTTGTTTTACCAAAAAAATTTGAACATTTTGTGCTAAATAGTAAAGTTAAGTACAGCTTGGATAAGGTTGTCAATTATGCATGTTTATCTGCTGAAAATCTGTGTTTTACTGCTTCTCTAAATAAAACAGTTGAGCCTTCTTCTTATGAGGAAGCAGCTAGTGATCCTAGATGGGTAGAAGCCATGAACAAAGAAATGGAGGCTTTGTTCAGAAACAATACCTGGATTCTAGCTGATCTTCCTCAAGGCCGAAAGGCTATTGGGTGCAAATGGGTATATAGAGTTAAGTATAAATCGAATGGAGAAGTTGAAAGATTTAAAGCTGAATTAGTTGCTAAGGGTTTTAATCAAAGAGAAGGTCTTGATTTTGGAGAGACCTTCTCACCTGTGGTCAAAATGGTAACTGTTAGAACAGTTATTACCTTAGCTGTGTTTTTTGAGTGGCCATTATATCAACTTGATGTTGATAATGCCTTTTTATATGGTACTATTACTGAAGATGTATATATGAAATTGCCTAAGGGTACTATTCTAAAGATGAATCAAAAGTGTGCAAACTTGTTAAATCCTTATATGGCCTTAAACAGGCACCTAGGAAATGGAATGAAAGGTTAACTGATATCTTGTTAAATTCTGGTTTTGTACAAAGTAAATGTGACCATTCTTTGTTTATTTTATCAAAGAAAAATGTAACTGTGTTTCTGCTGGTGTATGTTGATGATATCGTTGTTACAGGAAATTCTGAAGATGAAATTAAACAAATTAAAAATGTCTTACATGAAACATTCAAAATTAAAGACTTAGGAATTTTGAAATATTTCTTGGGTATTGAGGTTCTGTATGATAAAAATGTTGTTTGTTTAAGTCAAAGAAAGTATTGCCTAGAACTCTTAAATGAGTTTGGATACTTAGGTTGTAAACCTGTTTCTACACCTATAGAACAAAGCTCTTTAGTCACCTCTAAAATTGAAAAAAATCAACAGTTACTTAAAAATGTAACTGGGTTTCAAAAATTGATTGGTAAGCTAATTTACCTGTCTTTAACAAGACCTGATATTAGTTATACTGTTCAATTTTTGAGCCAATTTATGCATAGCCCAAAAGAGGTACATTTAAACTTAGCTTTTAGACTATTAAGGTATTTGAAACAAAGTCCAAGTAAAGGTTTAAGTTTTAAAAAAAAGTTCTAAGCTTGAATTGTATGGTTTTGCTGATTCTGATTGGGCAAAGTGTTTAAATACTCGAAAATCTGTAACTGGATATTGTGTTTTCTTAGGACAGTGTCTTGTTTCTTGGAAAAGCAAGAAACAAACTACTGTTGCACGTTCAACTGCAGAAGCTGAGTACAGAGCTATGTGCTCAGCTACTTGTGAACTTATGTAGTTAAGAAATTTGTTGTCTGAATTGAATGTTAGTTGTCAATTACCTATGATCTTAAACTGTGATAGTCAAGCTGCTATTTCAATAGCAGCTAATCCTGTATTTCATGAAAGAACCAAACATTTTGAGTTAGATCTGCATTTCTTCAGAGAAAAAGTGGTTGATGGTCTTATAAGTACTACTAAAGTTGACTCAGAAAGTCAACTTGCTGATATCCTGACAAAAGGACTTAATGCTGATCAGCATGAAGTATTTTGTCAACAACTTGGTTTAGTAGACATGTTCAAACTAATTGAATGAAGGGGGGATGTTAAAAATATTTGCTATTTGGGCTTATATTTGTTACATTTCTTATTATCATTCATTAGTGGGTTGTTATTTGGGCTTGTTATATTCCAGATATATTATTGGGCTGTTATTGGACTTGTTACATCTAATGGATTTGTTAAGTTGTTACAAGTTGTTGTAACAGGTATTGAAATATCTACAGGGTGTAATGTGTAAATTCAAGGACTGGAAGTGCTGGTTGATAGAAGTTTTGGGTCAAAGTGAAACTTACTAAGTTTCACCCTATTTAAAGGATTTTGTCTTCGTCATTAAGTCAGTTGATCAGATTTACTTTCTCTCTCTTGTTGTTGTTCTCTGCTAGGGTTTGAGTTTAGAGATTTGTACGAATAATCTCTCTTCTGTATTAGAGAGATTATTCATCTGGTTTTGATTGTATTCTTGTTCTGATGATTATCAGTGGATGATCGTCGATGTACTGTTGTACTTGTGTTGAGTTGATTTTACAGTTGTAAGATCTTTTGGGTATTTGGGGGGCACATCTTTAGGTTGGTTTAATAAGAGTTTTGTCACCTGTTTTGTCGCTATTACTTGTGTTATTCTTGTATTGTTAGTTGAATCTTAAATTTTCACTTCCTTAACTTTCTATGGTGTCTACCAAATTGTATTTATGGGGTTCTTACAAAATTTAATATATCAGATCTACTAATTTTTTAAAAACCATTGGGGTCCGGGGACCCCGACCCGCTCTATGTGGGCCCGCCCCTATTTATACTATTAATTAAACACGTTATAAGAAGCCAAAAACAATAGTGCCATTTGCATGGTTGTTAAGATGTTGATCTTACAGTATTTGTTGTGGTGAGGTGAAAGGTGAAAATAAAGTACGCACGTAGACACATTATTTTTTTTTTCTTTTTTCTTTCTTCTTTCATTTTTATATTTTTCACCACTAAGGTATGTTATGATGATGTGAAATATGGTGAGAAAAGTAATAAAAAAATTTGAAAAAAGAAATGATAAAGTGTAATAAATAACTGGGTTATATATTAATTATTAAATAACAAATATTAAACATACTCCCCTGATCCCGCCATCCTCTTCATGCCTATAGGGGTGGTGGCCATTTCACCCAAGTGATGTGTGCAGCACCCAAGATGCTTAGTTGGTAGGGGATGTCGTGCTCTATGAAACCGATAACACATAGCCTTATAACATTATGATTTTATAATCTAATTTAGTGAGAACACTTTGCTACTTCATCATAGAATCAAGATGTTGATCACAAGACCGTAGACTCTCAACACGATGTTATTAGTTGAAATAGTAAATAATAAAAAAAAAACTTGTAAATGTGTTAATACTGTTATAAAAGGTAATAAGGTAATAATCATATATGCAAATGTAGCCAAACATAAGTAGTTTTCAGGAAATCATTCAATTTTAAATTGTGCAATTATCTAAATTTCAAAACCTTGATAACCTAGCTAGATTTTTAATTCTATCATCACTTTTCATATTACATTATTTGTTATCAAGATCAACTCTTAACTCATTATCAAATATGCAACCCAGTTAGATCTCTCGACCTTGAAAACAAAATCGTTTCACAATATTTCGCATAATTTTGTTTGTCTTTTACTAATAATAAAATCTAGTTAAGATTTTCACCTCCCATATCTCATCTATTAATAAAATCTTTATCCTTACATCCTAACACAATATCCATTTGTAGCCATTATTATGAATAATTTACGAATATAGCCATCTACGTTTAGCACATTTACCTTGTGTCCTCTTGAACCCTGAAAGATGTGACACAAAGATTAAAATAGTTATGTTCATGTCACCTTACCTAAACAGAAACCGACATATCATCATAGTTTATAATAAATAAAATAAACAATGCCTTTTAAAGTGTGAAATTAGCACGTTTTTATTTTATTTTTAACATGAGCAAAGAACACCCCGTCCCAACTCTCAAAAAAGAGTGTTGAATATAATGGCATAAAACGATAAATAACAAGTGGGAACACACCGCGTGGGGCCTCTTAGTCCATACTCATGGTCATGTACACTTTTCTTTACCACTTTTTTAAATATATTTTTTAGCTTACTTTTTTCTTATCTTTATAAGATATATATAAAACTAGTTCAAGACACAATATAATACAAATTGGAAAATGCATGTGTTTCTTTATAACTAATATTGTAAGTTTGTTTTGAGAAAAGAATGATAAAAAAAAGAGTTAAATGTCATTTTAGTCTATCTGGTTTGGGCTATTTTGACAGTTTAATCCAAAGGTTTCATTTTTCGTCCGTGTGTACTAAAAGGTTTCACCATTGTCATTTTAGTCCACTGGGTTAACTTCATCTATTTTTTTCTGTTAACGAGAAGGGCAATTCGGTCATTTTATATGGCCAAATTGCCCTTCTAGTTAACAGAATTACATATAAAATGACCGAATTGCCCTTCTCGTTAACAGAAAAAATGGATGAAGTTAACCCAGTTGACTAAAATGGAAACGGTGAAACCTTTTTGGACCCACAGACGAAAAATGAAACATTTGGACTAAACTAGCAAAATGACCCAAACCACAAGGACTAAAATGACATTTACTAAAATGACATTTAACTCTAAAAAAGTTATAATAATTTCATACTAGTTTTTGTTTTACTAGTAATATATGAATATTTCAATACGATGAATTCGATCATGTAACAGTCCGTTGATAACAAAAACTTAAAAGATATCAAATATTTAAAAGTTAAAACAACAAAACCGGAAATTTGGAGGCGGTAGAAAGCCTCGACTACTTTGGCGAAATGAGTATGTTTGAGGACCATATGTGACAACTTACGACGACTTGAAAGAAGATGCCTAAGCCACAAGTTTTTCTTTTTCTTGTTTGTTTTTTTTTTCTCTGTTGAGGTTGATTGAGAATATGAAGAAAAAAAACATGATAAATATGTTTGAATGTAGATTCAAACAAGAACGAAATCAGTTGTTAGTTAATGGTAGTCAACTAATGAGCCGTGTGAGTCCCTTTCAAAATACCAACATTAACTTCCAACATAATTAGTTAATTACCAATTGAATTCTTTTAACTAATAAATTATACATAAGTTGATCATTCTTCCATTGCTAATTCCGTTGGTAATAATACATTACGTGTGTTACTATGTTAGTATATTTTATAAGAGTTAATTACTGTTTTCGTCCCTTTGTTTGTCAAAAATCACTATTTCAGTCCATTAGTTTAAAAATTGCGATTTCAGTCCCTGTGGTTTCACTTTCGTAACCATTTAAGTCCATGTGGTTTCACTTTCGTAACTATTTCAATACATTTATATCGTTAGTACAGGGATTGAAATGGTTACGAGGTTGACTGAAATGGTTACGAAAGTGAAACCAAAGGGACTGAAATCGCAATTTTTAAACTAATGGACTGAAATAGTGATTTTTGACAAACTACAGGGACAAAAACAGTAATTAACTCTAAATATAAATATAAATAAAAGTAATTCAAAATAAATAAGAATCCTAAAAAAAAATAATCGTTTAGGACAAGACAGATATTGAATTATACAAAACCGGCATTTTCTAGAATGTTAGGATTCTAAGGTTCAATTATCGAATCACATGTTTCAAACATTAAACATAAAATATGTATTACCTATAACTAGAAAAACAACCAGAGGAAATAGTGCCATGTAGTTGTCTGAGACCCCGTCATTTGTCCATTATTTTTGTATGTAACTTTTAAACCATTAGCTTCGTCGATGTATGGGTTTCATTCATATCCTAGGAATCAAAATCTGTGTGTGAGGTTTTTAAAATATAAAGAGTATAAAAAGTGGTCGTGAGTGGAGTAGAGAGAAGATGTTACTGTTCATCTGTATATTTGCGTGGACACTATTCACCCACTATAATTTTTTAATATATATTGAAAGTGGTTGTGAGTGAAGGAGAGAGAAAAATGTAATGACAAAGGTATAAAAATATTATTTAATTGAAAAGTAAAGAGAAAAAACATTTGTTTTTAGCATGGTTGCAAAAGTCACTAGGTGCTCCCTAGTCGGTCGACTGGGGAGTTGAGAGTACTCGGTCTAGGCTGAGAGTACTCGGGGAGTACTCGGACATGTTAATTATAAAGAAATTACTTTTTGGAGATTAGATAGACATAGAAATTATGTTTTATTATTATTTAAGTCAAACTAGGCCCGAGTTGACCTCCTGGATCCAATTCTGGCCAAGGTTGACCGCGTTTGACCGACTCCGAGTAATAGGCGGAGTCGAAGAAAGTCGCCTCGGCAGCCTACCTTGTAGCGACTACTCGGGGAGTACTCGGCCTTGGAAATCTTGTTTTACAACCATGGTTTTTAGTAAAAATATATTGAAATAGGAGTTGTTTTTTAGTGGAATGTATCACCTCTCTGTTTTTAAAAAGTTTTCTTCATATTGATTTACTTTGTTTATATGTGTGTTTAGCCCATCTGCTTCAACTTTGGTATTGTATATGTTTAGTCAATCTACTTTCATTCTTTTAAGTAATTAGTTGTCACTTTTTTTATTTTAATTATAAACCTTCAACTTCACTAATATACGTGTTTATCCCCTTTGTTTTTAGAAAAAAAAAAAACTTTCTTTTTATTACTTAACTTTGTTTAGATGTGTGTTTAGTTCCTCCGCTTTAACTTTTTGATAGTGTACATGTTTTGTCCTTCTTCTTTTATTCCTTTTAGTATTCTATCTTTTAGCCTTTTCCCAATGCTACCATAACGATTCAACCAAGGGGAATAGTGACCATTAGCTATTGGTAGACAACCGCTACTACTCTTGGGCTTTAATAAAGTTACTTTATAGTCCTAACTTTATTAACACAAAAATTCTTTGACACACGTATTTTTATTTATGTCTAATTTTTATTGAGATCGTATTATAAGTAGTTTGTACAAGTAACCAAAACACATAACTGTATGTTATTAAACTGAGTCCGCTTACCGCCCCGCAATGTGGGTGAGGCATAAACTAGTTTTGTTAATGTTTTTCTTATCTCTTTGGATAATATTCCACACTTATTCAATCCCCCGTTGCAGTCATGATAGCTTTGCTAACTTAAGATCTAGTCATTCATTCTTTTTACGTCTTTTACCACCTTATAAATTACTAATGGGTTGTTTGTTTAGCTTTTATTGATATTTTTAATACTTCAGACCTCTTACTAGTTCAACACTTAAGGGTTAAGACTGTTTGTTTCGCGAGCAGATGTCTGAATGATTTAGACATTTGCCTCTGAATGATTAAGCATTATACTAAGTATGAATGGTTAAGACCTCTTATCTAAATCGGTCAGACATTTGCCTCTGAACGGTTAAGCATTATATTGGTCTTAATGATTCGGAACTCTTACTAGTTCAGCACTTAATTGTTCAAACTTATTACTAGTTCAGCACTTAGTCATTCAGAAGTTGTCAAACAACCACTAAAACAATTCTTAAGCAACACAATCAAGGAGGCTTTAGGAGGTGTCTCAGCAACCCCTCAACTTTTTGGCAAAATGTAAAAGTAGTGTATTTTTTTCTTCTTGATTACAAGAATGAGATATCCTAAGCAAATATTAGGTTACCTCTTGGTCAAATTATTTTTTTTTATTGTTTTGTGATACCACGAGACATAATGTTAGTAAGGTACATCCGCGCTATCCAATAGATCATATATAGGTGGAGGGTTCAAATTAAGGCTTACAAGAAGTAGGTATAAAAGCATTTAAAAATATGTTAGTTTGTCTGGAAAAAAAAAAAAAAACTAGTAAAACAAATAAAATATCAACAAAATTACACTTAACGAATTTATCATTTATCAACATTTAACTTCCATTATAAAATACAAAAAAAAAAAAAAAAAAAAAAAAACACAACTGTCAATGAAACCCAGAAGAAGAAGTCTCCGGGAACGACGTCGTAACATACTCTCTAACCTCCCTAGCAATCACCCCCCTCATCACATCCCAAAACCCCACCGGAAAACTCTCCGTCCGGTTTTCCGACGACTCACACCCCATTGTCCCCGGCGGCGCTAAAGACAAAGCCGTCATCGGATCCTCCTCATCCTCATCCGCCGCCACACCCACATTCCTCGGAGATCCCGACACCACAACCTCCGGCACACCACTCCGGTTCTCAAACCGCCGTTTCTTCAACGTAGAATTCCAATGATTCTTAACCGCATTATCGGTCCGACCCGGAAGCAACCGGGCAATGGTGGCCCACCGGTTCCCGTACTGAGCATGTGCAGCCAAAATGGTCTCATCTTCCGCCGGTGAAAACGGCCGGTGGTGCACATCGGGGCTCAGCTGGTTGCACCACCGGAGCCTACACGATTTACCGGACCGGCCCTTTATATATTTACTAATATGGGACCAGTTTCGGGCCCCGTATCGCTCAACAAACCGGGTTAAAATCTTGTCTTCTTCGCCGGTCCATGGGCCCTTTATTTGGTTGGAATGTTTGGGTTTTTGACCCGAGTGAGAGGATTCTGATGAGGATGAATCGGAGGATGATGATGCAGGCCAATTGAAATGTTGTTCCATTAAACGAATAGGTATGTGATTTGCGTTAACTACGTCCCTGGTGTTTGTACACACCACCACCGGGTTAATAATAAAATGTGAATGTGATTATGTGAGGTTGGTTGATGAGGGGGATAGTGGGAGTTGATTGTATATATAGGTGGATGGGTGCATGTACGTATGAAATGGGGAGATGACAAAAGGTAGGTTCTAGGAAATGGGACTTTTTATTATTATTATTTTGCAAAAAGTTTGGGGTGTGTTTTATTAATTTAGGGGTGTGTTACAACTTATAAGTTAGTTGGGTTGGGTTGGGTTGGGTAGGGTTAGGAAAATATCTTGTACGGAACTTTATGATGAAGTTGAAATTTTATTTGGTTTTGTGAGGATAAATTGTGTTGTGGATAAGTTTGTTTTTTTATGGCACAAACTAACTAACTATAAGGTTACATGGTGTGGTTTGGTTTTCAATGGCGCCCCTTGTCACTTGTAGGGTTCTTATGGGTCAAGCCGGCTAACACAGGGGTCCACACTTCATTTTGACTCTCGCGTTTGTCAAGTCACTCACAAAAGAGCTCTTGGCATCTCTGAGATGGTGTTTGAGACGACGTTAAAGGGTTGATGTGGCTGGGGTTGCCAGAGCACATCGTCAAAACTTAAGATGGATTGGTTTGTTTAAGTTTTAACTGTTTAAGGGTTCTAGAACCTTTGGTCTGAATTTGCTTTGTAAATTACCACTTTACAAAAGGTGGTTTTGTGTTTCAAAATAGTTAATTATAGGAATATTGAATACGGTGTCTTACAAAAGGTGGTTTTGTGTTTCAAAATAGTTAATTATATGAATGATGAATACGGTGTCTATATACAAAGTTTTGAAGGTTTATTTGTTTCTTCTTTAATAATTAGTTTACTAATAATATAGTCCATATCGTTTTATTAAATTGTAGCACCCTTGGCTATTACTTACAAACTTGGGTTAATGTTACAATGATACGATGAAATAGAATTCAAAACACTTGAAAACACACCGTTATATATGACTTAGATATAATCTAATAAACTAACCATAAAACTTAAAATTTTAGAAAATGTTGGTATATTACCTTAAAATTGAGAATTCCACTCGAAAAGAAAAGCTAACAATGTCGTTTTCTACTAGGTTTATAGATAGATCAATAATATACGCTTATAATAGTTGACTGACTAAAATAACTAGAATTTTCAAGGCACTACAAAATTTGGAGGTCTTATGCTTTAAGCAAACCGCACATGACCCTGATACTGCGGGGAGTGGAGTGGAGGGGCTTGGGTTGGAGCCTTTACTCGATACGTGGTGATAGTGAGCTCCACCCGACAACCCAAAAAAAGTGGGGTATGGAAGCGGCGTGGGTTAGTGGCGTTGGGCAGCCATGTTCGCTGACTTTTTTTTTTAAATACTTGAGATTTACAAAATAAAATCAAACTTATATATATTTTAAAAAAATTACATAACATCCTAAAAAATAAAAAAAGACTACTTAATAAATCCTAAAAAATAAAAAAAGACTACTTATTAAATCCTAAAAAATAAAAAAAAGTAGTTAATAATTCTTAAAAAAAATTACAAAGTTCTATAAATATTAAGGTGGGGAACCCACTTAAATTCTGGATTCCCGTCATGCTTCCACTCGATCTTCGCGATCTCCATTCGATCGTCGTGGCTTTGGTCCCCCGCAGGGACACGATCGGAACAAATTTTAAACCGATCCAGTTTCGGTTTTAGTTCGCGCCACTTGTGTTGGCACGCGTTTAGATTGTGGCGATTGTTACCAACGTGTTGTTGGTATTGTTGGAACGCTTGTCCCCAGTACGCGGTTTGACCGCGTTGCAACGTACGTTGTGCGTCAACGATCGAAGTGACTAGCGCGATCTCCTCCTCCTCCGTCCAGTTCACATTTTCAGTTTTGTTGTTTGGTTGGAAAAAAATGAGAGTTTTGTGTGAGAGTGGGTTGAAGAATTTTGTAAAAAAAATTGAAGGTGTGGGGGTGGAAGGTATTTATAGGTAAAAATTTGTAAGGTTTTTCGAAAAAAAAAAATTGATTTTTACCATTAAACCGTCATGCCAAACGGCTATGGCTAACGGTCAAAAATGAGGGTCCAATCCTGGCTAGCCAGCTCACCCCGCCTCCCGCCCCACACCAGGCTCCATAGCGACGCTGGCTGGGCAATGCCAAAACCAACACCGGCACGGAGTGGCCGAGCTAGCGTTGGTTTGCTTCCTCCGTCCAACCAACGCCTTCACTCCCCCCAGTCTGATGAAGACATGAAAATAAGATTTGTAAATGCAAAAGATGAAGTGAGCTTGAAACACTTACCCATATCGTAGTGCAATAAGTCTTTCCCAATTGCATAAGTCACGATTTTATTTCACATGAGATAATTTACACCAAATGGTTAATGTACTAATCTATAATTTCATATTTCATACTTCATTCTATTTTTTTAGGAGTTTGGGACTTGATGTCAATTGTTACCTCACTCTGTCCTTTTTATCCTGAGATAGATGTTCGTTAAAAACTATATTAAGGTTATGTAAAATTACTATTTTGTCTTTGATATTAAAAATTAAAATGATGCCCACAAATAGAAAGAATTACGTTTTTATTTGGATTGTTTATTACTCGTCCATGACAACCCCCACCCAGAACTATCGAAACCCCCCCCCCCCCAAACCACCGAAATTCTCTTCTTTGTTGACCCTCTTTCAACACTATGTAGTCCTTCGCTCCGCCGCTGCCCCCATTGTAGCAAAATGTGGGGAGAAGTCGAAGTTGGGTGGGGAGGGGGTAAATTGAATTATTATTTTCTTTTTCTTGTTTCACTAAGAAAATGGTCACTTTAAAAAAATTAACATAAACAACTAACTTTTATCTATTTTTAGGGACGCAACGGTGGAAGAATGGAATAGAAGGTGAGCAAAGAGTTGAGCCCACATGGGTAATTTTTAGAAAAGTTACGACGAGATGTGAAATTTTAGCTTACTGCATGAATCATCGTGTAATTTAGTCTATATAATAATATCATTATTATTTTCAAAAGAGAAAGGCGCTGGGTCTAGAAAGGATAGCCTAATGTTATTAACAAAGTACATGAATTGAAGAGGCAAATTATGTAAGTTGAAGGCTCAGTACTAGTAAGTCTTGAAGACCACATGATGAAAGGAGTTGATGCCTCACAAGCCTCAAGAATAGAAGATCAAGGCGACATTGTTTGATTGTGTGGTTTAGCATGTGAAGTTCAAGTGGTATGAAATGGTCTATGGAGAGATTGTTGGAACTTATGAGACCATTGTGTAACACCCTAGTTCGTATTTGACTAAAGTCGCAGCGGAAATTCGTACCATAAAAATTTCTTTCATTACAAACACCTCGACGCACTTAAAATTCATTCTTAAGGTAAATTCTTTTACAATAAATACATTTATTATACTCGTTTACAATAAGAAAACATAATCTAGCTTCACTCAGTTACGTACTCGACACTCCCGTAAAATCTATCTCGTGACTCGATCTTTGGTCGCTCCCTTTACATAAGATAATCTGGCTCGAACAACCTGCACTCACCAAACACATACAAGACATTAAGATGTTATCAATATAAACGAAACTTAGCCTTGGGTTATTTATGTTCCATTATTCCTTTGCATTAACGTTCCTTCTGAGTACTTCACTTCTGGTGATTCTTCGATACTGTACCTACATTACCCTTAAACCTCCAGGTACACGAATAATGACATAAAAACTTAATCATATTGAATGACTTACATACATACCTAAACTTCATACATACTATCTCCATACATACATATGTACACACATGCATACGTACCTATTTGCATACATACTCACACACATACATGCCAACCTACATATAAATACATCTACATCATTATATTCGTATCAACATATACACATACCTACATCATTATGTACGCCCATGACATTATACATATATATATGTACTTCCCTACTTGCAACAAACCAAACTCATACAAAACCTACTCTCATACATACCATCATATATCCACGTACTTGCTCACATACTTATAAATATACATACATACCTATCCACACATGGGCATACACTTAAGTATATAAAAACGTAAGTTAAATTAGTCATACACAACTTAAAACGCGTTTAAACAAGTTCCCAAGACAAAATGGAGCAAAAGAATAACTTTCGCCAAACAGACACATGCTCACGTAGCGCTAGCACATGCTCGCGCTACGCTAGCACCTGTTTTCGACAGAATGTTGTTTGCTGGTGCTGCAGATTCCCAGCTCAACCCGATTTCACGGAAACGGCCATAACTTCTTCATTATTAGTCCGTTTTTACCGATTCTTTTTCCTACGCGTCTGTAATTTAATTCTCCATCTTATGGAGTTAAAATCCGACATCCGGATTATCAAAATCCCAGACTTTTAAGTCTTTGGCTTACTACCCGTTTTACCAAGAATTGACCCGTTCATAATTTTTATCACACCAACATGTTTATTTGAGCTATAAACTCATTACATTCATTATTTTAATATCTCCTATCATATAAAACTCAAATCACAGGTTCCTTACGTGATAAAGTCCCGTTTACGCTTAAATGCTTATTTTGACCCGTTAAGGGTATTTACGTATTTCAATGCATTTGACTCTCAAAAACATACTTTTTACTTCCATACTTATCCTAATCATTCACTTGATCATTTATCTTATTTCTAAACATCTTTTAAAGGTTGTTTGCCCAAAATACCCACCAAGGGCATTTTGGTCAACTTTAGCCCCACATTTACGACGAAGGATTTCAGCACATAATTAATTAACCTCAAGCATCACGTTTAATTAGTTAAAACACTATATTACTTAACAACTAAGAAGCGATTACAGGAATCACTTACCTTACGCGTCCATGTTCGTATCCGTTTCCTCGCCTCTATATGACCCGTTAGCCTCTAATGCTCGAGTCCGTCTCGACATGGTCCCTACACTTCCATGTCATCGAAACCACATTCTTGTTAGCATACCCATTTGTACATGTTATCAACCATACCAATCACATAATCCACACCTAACTTCCCTTAGTCATTTCTAACAAGCATACTACATAAAATCAACTTCATATCCTTTCCAACTTATGTAATTCATCATGAAATCACAAATAACGCATATTAACACTGTGACAACCGTCAATTTTGCATGCATCCGTACAATTAATTAATTTTAATTATGAGCTTAATGACTGTGCTTGATTACAACTGACACTTTAAACTGCTTACTGATTTAGATTACAAACATACATGTGCATTCTTACATACAGTCACTTCAATTATTTCATACAGACTCTTAGTGACAACCTGATGCACAAAGCACAGTTAGTACAGTGAGCGAATAACTCAGACACATGTTGACAATGCCAGCACATAGACAGACACTATTTTTAGGCCAGTATGGGCCAAGGATAAAACACTACACCAGTATGGAGTGTAGGGAAGTGAGGACCATAAGACTATGTCACTAGGTGATAGTTTGAGTGCCGGAAAGTGCCTAAAACGCAATTTAATTACAGAATTCCGCATTTTCAGTAACAATTCAGCTTTTAACACACTCATATTATACAGAGTATTGACTAAATGGTCCTGGACACTTTCCTAAGTGTTGGAATTAATTTCGTTACAAAAAGATGCACAAAAGACGCTTTACGGGACAATTAAACGCTTTAACGAACGATGCGAAACCGAACAACCAGACATTACCCGGGACATGAAAATATTGTTAGAAATATTATTTTATTATTTTAAATTAATCATGGTCACAAAAATCCCCATGCATCATGTAAACATGACTTACACCCACTATACTTGTAAATACCCTTAACCTTCTAACCTACTACCTTCTAATTAACAAAATTTACACTTTACCTCCCCCCCCATAACCGAAAATCTGCCCACATAATTAGAGAATATTTTGTTTAGATCTTGTGTAAGACAAATCTCACTTCCATTGGCCAATAGGATGGGAATGATTACCCTAACCCCTAGTAGTGCACATTTCCAAGGATTCTCCATCATCACAAAGATTGCAACCAATCACCTCCCTTCTCTCTCTTAATTTTCGGTTCATACCCCCCCCCTCTCTCCATAACTGAATTCACCATCACCACACTTCACCATCTCTATTTTCTTCTCCAAAAGCTCTCATTCAAAGGTTGAAGTTCATCCATAGAAGTGTAAGATTGAAGGTGTTCAAGGAAGTTTGATTCAAGCTTTGTCACCAACTTTTCACCATCATCTCATCCTAAGATTACTACCCTAGCCTTGTGCTAGTAGTAAGTCCATTCATACTCTTGTCTCACTTCGATTCTTGTTCGATTGTTGATTGTTCTTCACACACAAAAACTCAAACAGCTTGCTGAGTTGGATTTCCAGCCAACTTCAACAGGCTGTAACGGGATCATTTTAAGTCGAAAAACGGATTTTCTAAAGCCTAAAATGAGTATTTTGGAATAACTAAACAAATGGCACTGGAATCATAATTTTTCGAGACCGTTTACTATTTTTAAAAGGTTATTTTTGGACAGCAGCTCAAGCTGCATTTTATTGCAGAAAAAGTATGACATTTTTGGAGTCACAACTTAAAACCTGAATAAAATCAACTCATGAAATTTTTACAGTAGATGGACACCGTTGTCAGGACGACCCTCCAACTGGAATTTCGTCAAACGGACTTACGGTTGATTTTTAGTGAATATTTTCGTAAACTGCGATCAGAAGGTAGCAAATCTGATTGCAGTCGAGAGAATGATTTTTTATAAAATATGGGTAACGAATTGGACTTTGATATTTTTACACAATAAATTTTGGAACATATGTCATATTCTGTAAAAATTTGAGAATTTTTAGAAAAGGTTAACTATTTTATAAAAATCCTCGAAAACAGACCGGTTTTGAGTAGTAAAGCTGAAATAAAGTAAGTAATGTTTTGTTTGTCGATATGTCGGTTTGATTATTGAAAATGAACTATTGGATATATATAAAAGAAAATGATATGCTAATTTAGCATGGACACCTCTATTTACAAAGGAGACTATGGCGAAATTTTCCGAAAATCCTAACACTTAGTAAATATTTTCTAGACAAGAGCTTACTAGTATATTTTCGACTAAGTTTTTCAAAGATAAAACTCGTCATAATATTTATCACAAGATACGAATTATCGGAGGTTGGTTTCATACATGAACATGGTTAAATATATATTTCCGGCATCCCATCCTTGGGAAGGAAACGCATATATAAGATACTTTAGAAGTATTGATACTAGAATATGGAACAAACAAATATTCCAACACGACATATGATTAAGTTGAAATACTAATTATTTTGACAAATAATTATCACACGAAATAATATAAGAAGCGTAACCCAAAGACATAAATATTAAGACAAGGCGCGATCCGTTCGTCTAATAGACATTAGACCATTGTAGGTAGTCGTGTTTGCTGAGGAGATTTGGGTTACGAGTACCGAAGACGCAATACAGTGAGTTCATGTCCCCCTTTTCTCTTAACTATTTTCAGTTTTATACTTCGGGGGTGAAATACATGTTACAGACATTACAGACATTTACAGACATTACAGACATTTACAGATTTTTACAGACAATTACAGACACTTTTATACATGGTATGATTAGCTAAGGAATTTACTGTTAGATCACGTGAATGGATAGGCTATTATCGTAAGACCATTAATCCTTGTATAAGGACCGAGAGGCATGAGTGATAGATCTATTGGGTGTTGCGAGCCCCACACATCGGCCAGCGTGTGGCTGCATGTGGTGACTATGTCGTTCCGCCGGAAGGACCGGTATAAAGTACGCGTTACAGGTTTGAGTGCTTCCTAGGCCATATCACTTATTAATGTATTAGCTACACATTAATTGATCTGTTTTTCCTTATTGCTACATACCAAGGACATACATTTATACAGACATATTTTACAGACACACATTAACGATTTATACAGACTCACATACACATGAACTCGCTCAACTTTTGTTGATGTTTTCCAAACTACATGTATTTCAGGAAATTAAGTATGGATCTGGCGGGCGTTGGAATTTCAAGTCATGTTAGGTATAAAGATGTCATCCGTGGTTTTTGGGTTTGGCCGGTGTGTCTTAATCCTGGACGAGACACGTCTTCCAAACTTGGATTACAACTATTATCATTGACGAGTCCTTAGCAAACTTTTACACAATTCATCTGGTTTGTAAAGCTTAAATTTTGAAGTCTACGTTTTAGACAATGTTGTTATGTTTTAAACTCATTTTATGGATGACAAATCTTTGGTATTATCATATAGATTGTTTGATATGGTTGAATGCAATGATAACAAGTAAGTCACCCCATAATCACGCTTCCGCAAAAGTCAGGGTGTGACAGCTTGGTATCAGAGCTTCGATCGTAGCGAACTAGGATTCATTCTCGAGTCTAGACTACGATCATTAGGGCTCTCACGAAAACGCTTTTACAAACATGTTTTCATTGCATACACAAAACGCCCAGATCCGGGGAACAAACATTTTTACAAACAAAAGGCACAAATACACATTCCAAAATATATGTTTATAATTCAGCCTTAGAGGCTGAGGGAGGTTCAGTCTCAGAGACTGGGGGATTCAATCTTAGAGATTGAGGGAGGTTCAGCCTTAGAGGCTGGGGAGGTTCAGTCTTAGAGAATGAGGGGTTCAATCTTAGAGATTGGGGAGGTTCAGTCTTAGAGGCTGGGGAAAAAAATTTAGTCTTAGAGACTGGGAGGTTTGGTCTTAGAGACCAGGGATTTAGTCTTAGAGACTGGGAGGTTGGTCTTAGAGACCAGGGATTTAGTCCTAGAGACTGGGGAAGTTGGTCTTAGAGACCAGGGAGTTGGTCTTAGAGACCAGGGAGTTGGTTTTAGAGACCAAGGAGTTAGTCTAAGAGACTAGGGAGTTCGGTCTAAGAGACTGGGTGAGATAGTCTAGGGAAGACTAGGATGATTACTTGCTTACATTGTTATCGCATGCATGCTTAGTTGCTGATTTTTGATAAATGTGCATATGTGGAACCTGTTTGCATACGCTAATTGATAGTGATTACTATGGAAATACATACTATTACTACCATGCACCGAAAAGCGGGTTGTCAAACATTGATGACCCTATGGCCGCCGCCACAAATAATGAGACTGCACTTGCGCCGGAGATATTTACGTCAGACACTGAGAGTGACCCTGACATGTTGGCCAAGAACAAGGACGACCGCCAACCATCCGCGCTGCCAGACTCTGGTGATGAATTACCCTTGCAGATGGCTTCCTTGACAAGAAACTTCCTGTCATCCTTGTTTCGGTCCACGATTACCTCATCATTTGGACACTTCGATGACGCGCACATCGTGGCTCCGATTCTCGACGCCGTACCTCTTGGACAAGTTGTTTGATGACGACGTTAATTTGCTTATTGATGATCCTTCCGTTGATACCCAGGATGATGGAAAGTTAGATGTGGACGTTGTTACTAACTCTACGTTTTGAGATCCATATTATCAAACTATCCTCTGATTCTAGTATACACTCGATTTCAGACTCCTTTGAGTCTGCGACATTTACGATTTTACCAACAGGCAGGTTACCGCTTTTTGCTCCCGACACGGACGACGATGCCGCTTTGACTACTGCACTAATACTTGCTCAAGATCACATACCCTCACACTCCACAGGACCTGCCCCTGAGGCAGCTCCAGTTCCTTGCGGGCCAGCTTGATGTTGCACCTGCTAAACCTGTTTAAACGTGACATTATTTCCTTTGGACTACTATACCTTGCACTCCTCTTACCAGACCCAGTACCTACGCCTATTGAATCTCCTTTTGTTGAGACATTTCTACCACACCTGCACCCGCTGATGTTGCATCTATGAAGACCGGCGTCCATTGCACCGACATGCCAACCGCTCTCTTTCAAGACATACCCGCACCCCGGGAAGGCGCTCCAGGTCAGCACCCGCGTAACGATTCTTCTGCTACGGCAACATTTTTCCTAAACTTTACAAGACGCGCCGTTTGCTACATTCACCTCTACAACGCTGGACAAGTCATTTCGATGGATCCCTATGCTACACTATGTTGATTTTAGACCCTTGTTATCCCTCACATTATGGAGGCTACACACAGGATGAGTACACCTGTCACATGAGCTACAGTTTGAGGATATGATTCGCAGAGTGTTGGAGCTTGAGCTGACACCACATTTGGTAACTTCAAATGCAAAAACATTGCATAATTGAAAACATGATTTAAGTATTTACATCACAAGACAGCATATTGCCTGAAAAAATTATGTAAGACACCACGCCCTCCACCCTGTCTATTGCCAGTATGCATTGAACCTCCACATATATCAAGGTTTCTTTTTGCGCTCTCGACGTTGCTATCACACCGTTCCCAGGATTCTGATACTCATTTCTTTACTATCAAGCAGCAGAGCAGACAATTACTTCGACGTGTACACAAGCCCGAGGAGGAAGTCCACGCGTGTTGACGGTTTACTTTCTTTTCCTCCTCTTCCTCAGTCACCAGTATAGTTGGTTTCTGGATTCATGCGGATTGCATTACACTTTGGTAAAAACACTAATGATAAGCCGGGTCTGTGGAGACTTTAAAGACCACTTCTGACTACGTAATTTTGATGCACTAATATACTTGTTGGACAAGGGTAGGGTGACCCTGCGTTCCTTCTGATATGATACATTTTGTAAAACACAGTGATTGTGGTCGGAGGATGACGAAAGCCCAATCATCTTTAAACATGCGACAATACTTATGACTAATAACTAATGAAAAACTCGATCGCTATATTCCCACTAAGCACGCTGTTGATCAGCATATTTGTGCTACAACTATAATGCTACATGCTTACTTGTTACGTTCCTATTTACAAGTTGTGCAATAATTGCGATGATACGTGATTGAATGTTACAACAACTGCGTATATACATATATGTAATATACCTCTGAGGTCCTATTCGTTAAATAAAGACTTGTGTACTCATGTCCTTAACAAGACCTGACCTAACCAACATTCTTCTAGGAAGATGTCGACTCAAGGGAACACCAATATCAGCAACCCTCTGCCAACGACAGAGGCGGAATTTCAAGAACGCCTCTTACAGGTCATCGCACAGTACGAGGCCCTTCGCTCTGAGCGTAGCGGGGGTACCTTGGGAAATAACCCAGCCAACGGCTGTACCTATAAGCAGTTCTTAGGCTGCCAGCCCCTACGTTTCGACGGCACTGGGGGTGCCGTAGCTTTCGTGCGCTGGGTTGAGAAAACGGACACTGTTTTGCGTGCGAGCAAATGCGCCCCAGAGCACTAGGTCACGTACATTTCCGGACTGTTCCAAAATGGGGCTCTGTCATGGTGGAAACTCCAGGTTCAGACGATGGGCGAGACTACTGCGTATGCTTTATCATGGGACGAGCTGAAAGAGCTAATGCATAAAAAGTATTGTTCGAGAACAGAAAGCCAGAAGGTGGAAACTGAGTTCTGGAACTTGAAGATGGAAGGTCCAAAAATAGCTGAGTATGTGGAGAAGTTCCAAGTTCTGTCGCGTATCGTTCCTTACATGGTAGACCCAGAGTTTAAGAAGATTGAGCGTTTCATTTGGGGATTGGCACCCCAAATCATGAGCATGGTGACGACATCGAAGCCTACAACGATCGCTGAAGCCATTAATCTAAGTGTGGCCTTGACTGAAGAGGCAATCAGGATGAACAGATTTTCAACCTCTGAGGAGAAGAAGGAGACTCATGTAGAGTCATCTGGAGATAACAAGAGGAAGTTCGCAAACTTCAAGCAGAGTACTCAGACGAATAGCAACAACAAGGTCAAAAAGAGAAAAGAGTACATGGGTAAACTACCTAAATGCGACAGGTGCCGACGTCATCATACCGGGCGATGTAAAAATGGGAAGTGTGACAGCTGTGGCAAAGTGGGACACAACAGGGAAACGTGTTGGAGTGAGACGAAGCGTGGAAAGAAAGGAAAGGGGAAAGATAAAGGATGTTATACCTGCGGGGATATGAGGCACTTTAGGAAAGATTGCCCAAGAGAGATTAAGCAAAATCAAGGGAAAGATGTCTAACACCGGAGCGAGAAAAGCACGCCAGGAATCCAAGCATGGATATCGGTACGTCCCATACTACTCAATGTTATGCATTTTTATTGCCGAATACTATTGCAAATTCTACGATTCGCACCTCTAGAGTTCGAGAGAATAATTGGTTTAAGCAACGAGTAAGTAGATATTCCAATACCCATTAGAACTAGCTTAGGGGAAGCTAGTGGAAGCCAACACAGTAACTGGAATCGGCAAGACCGAACCCGGGAAGCGTAAGATTACACTTGATCTACTGCCAATGAATTGGGAGACTTCAACAAGGTAGTTGGAGGGATTGGTTGACAAATGGTCAATAAGAGATTGATATCCGCACCATGATGGCGAACGAAGAAGTGATCTTGACTCATGAAGCAGGATACGCCTCTGCAAATTACAAATCGCTTGAAGGCACAAAGAATGTTACGAAAAGGATGGGTTGTTTTATGGCTCATGTCGGGGACGAGGGAGCCGAAGAACTAAAACTCGAAGATGTCCCTGTGAATAAAAGAATATCCTGAAGCCATCCCCGAAAACTTACCAGATTTATCTACTCAGTGACAAGTCGAATTTTGCATCGATTTGATTTCCAGGCGCCGCGCTTGCAGCCAATACACCTTGGCAATTTACACCTTCAGACATGCAAGGATCGACAGTGTAGCTTCAGTAGCTGGTAGAGAAGGAAGATAACAGACCAAGTTTCCCATTTTGGGTAACCCCAGCTCTGCTCATCAAGAAGAAGGATGTGACTTTCAAATGAGCATCAATTACTAGGAGCCGAACGAGCTAACCCACGAGAGTCGGTGACTCTCGCTAAGGATTAACGAATTACTATTTAACTAACTGTGAGGATCCAACTACTATTACATGACTAATTGACGATCGAGTGTCGTTAGCGATGAATTCAGGAAGAAGGTATACCGGGGAAATCGTGGGACGATAACTTGTCTTTAGACGCACACAAGATGGTGTTTCCTACACAATGCACAAAACTGAGCTACACAGAATATGAAACCTTGAGGATCTAGAAAACATATGATTAGGACCCTTGGGAACCCAGGTCCAAACGTGTAAAGGTTGTTACTTAGACACCATATCTATTAACTCAATCGAACACCACTAACCTGACATATATGCCATTTCAGTTAACAGAACAGAAAGTACTTGAAATTCTTTCGTTTAAATTTTCATTTTTGCTTCTAGCCGAGTAGATGTTTGCATCTCTACTCCCCTTAAAGTAGTTGTACCGCTTTGATTTTCTTCGCTGAGAGCGAACACACATTTGCTTCGATATTTGGTCATTACCTCATACTCATTGTGTCATTACTTGAAAACTCACATATTACGCATGCACCTTTTGCTACGCGTGCGGTTTCATTTTGAACGCTTCATTGAAATTCGAATATTATGTTGCTAAATCTAACTACTGGTTTGTGATTCGAATGGCCTACATTATTGTAACGGTTGACTCTTTGCTATCAGGTCAACACACCTTCTCGAAAACTTCTTTTGTTTCAAGATACATTCATGGTTTATTTTTGTAACCATGTTGGGATTCCCTTGTTGATACATACGTTTATTGTCGGGTTACGCTGAAACTAAGTTCAATTGTTTGAACTTATCCATTTCACACGTTTGATTTGAGACGCAATATGATGTATTGGGAGCATCATATTCAAATATTCTTGCAAAAGTTCTTTTACGAGTCGTAGTAGATTCGGTCGGTCTATGACTCCACTAAATCGTTTGATTGACTTCGACACCTTGAGGTGATATTTTCACAAAATTGAAGCTTGTGCTAATTGGATTACTCACTTCATATACGGATTTAAATTATTTATTTGCTCTAAATCTGTCTCGTTTATCACAATTAAAGCAGTCTCAACACAGTTGTGTGTTAAGGCAATGGTACATGGATTCATTTCATAAACACAATGTACCTCCTAACGATTCTTTCATTGTCTATCGTATACCTTGCGGTACTTATTGCTTCCCACCTTCGATCGGAAACAGTGGCTCTTTGATGTTCCGAATTCAACTAAAAACTTTGCAACATTGGGTAAATCAAATCTTCAGGCTTGTTTCGGTTCACTTTCATTTGATTTAAAACACAGTGAACTTGTTCAGTCACCACTATTATTGAATTACGTCATTGCGACACCTTGTGGCGTCATTACAAACTTGTAGCTTGTGCTAATCATAGTCAGTCGTTTCACGCAAAACTACTTATACCTTTGTTTGAACTAAGTCATTTAAACATTCCTGATGCAACTACGAATCAAGACAATGATACACCAGATTCACTTGTATTTCATTCAGTGTATTTTCGCAATTCGAGAATGTCAGCACACAAATTCTTATCATTTACTCATTCGAAAGCTGACAGGTCATTTTCATCTCCAAGTTGTTGATTTTGAGTTCATGTAGCGGATGCTATGGTTTGTGAAAATTTGCATACTATAACCAATCATTTGAGAATCCTATTGGACAAAACTCCTCTTTTGTGAAACCCCTGTTAACTGGATTACACTAGAGTATGCGTCGATACGTCTTGTACCTTCGACGCCAAATGCTAAAAGCACATACCTTTTAATTCGTGATATTATATATATTCTTGGACTCACTTGATGTGAATAGGGTTTGATTCGATTTGGTGATTATCTACCTCGGTACTATTCATATGCATACATACATAATGAAACCCTAAGGAGTTAAGGTAGTACAAATTTCGAGGACGAAATTTTCTTAACGGGGGGAGAATGTGACAACCGTCAATTTTGCATGCATCCGTACAATTAATTAATTTTAATTATGAGCTTAATGACTGTGCTTGATTACAACTGACACTTTAAACTGCTTACTGATTTAGATTACAAACATACATGTGCATTCTTACATACAGTCACTTCAATTATTTCATACAGACTCTTAGTGACAACCTGATGCACAAAGCACAGTTAGTACAGTGAGCGAATAACTCAGACACATGTTGACAATGCCAGCACATAGACAGACACTATTTTTAGGCCAGTATGGGCCAAGGATAAAACACTACACCAGTATGGAGTGTAGGGAAGTGAGGACCATAAGACTATGTCACTAGGTGATAGTTTGAGTGCCGGAAAGTGCCTAAAACGCAATTTAATTACAGAATTCCGCATTTTCAGTAACAATTCAGCTTTTAACACACTCATATTATACAGAGTATTGACTAAATGGTCCTGGACACTTTCCTAAGTGTTGGAATTAATTTCGTTACAAAAAGATGCACAAAAGACGCTTTACGGGACAATTAAACGCTTTAACGAACGATGCGAAACCGAACAACCAGACATTACCCGGGACATGAAAATATTGTTAGAAATATTATTTTATTATTTTAAATTAATCATGGTCACAAAAATCCCCATGCATCATGTAAACATGACTTACACCCACTATACTTGTAAATACCCTTAACCTTCTAACCTACTACCTTCTAATTAACAAAATTTACACTTTACCTCCCCCCCCATAACCGAAAATCTGCCCACATAATTAGAGAATATTTTGTTTAGATCTTGTGTAAGACAAATCTCACTTCCATTGGCCAATAGGATGGGAATGATTACCCTAACCCCTAGTAGTGCACATTTCCAAGGATTCTCCATCATCACAAAGATTGCAACCAATCACCTCCCTTCTCTCTCTTAATTTTCGGTTCATACCCCCCCCCCCCTCTCTCCATAACTGAATTCACCATCACCACACTTCACCATCTCTATTTTCTTCTCCAAAAGCTCTCATTCAAAGGTTGAAGTTCATCCATAGAAGTGTAAGATTGAAGGTGTTCAAGGAAGTTTGATTCAAGCTTTGTCACCAACTTTTCACCATCATCTCATCCTAAGATTACTACCCTAGCCTTGTGCTAGTAGTAAGTCCATTCATACTCTTGTCTCACTTCGATTCTTGTTCGATTGTTGATTGTTCTTCACACACAAAAACTCAAACAGCTTGCTGAGTTGGATTTCCAGCCAACTTCAACAGGCTGTAACGGGATCATTTTAAGTCGAAAAACGGATTTTCTAAAGCCTAAAATGAGTATTTTGGAATAACTAAACAAATGGCACTGGAATCATAATTTTTCGAGACCGTTTACTATTTTTAAAAGGTTATTTTTGGACAGCAGCTCAAGCTGCATTTTATTGCAGAAAAAGTATGACATTTTTGGAGTCACAACTTAAAACCTGAATAAAATCAACTCATGAAATTTTTACAGTAGATGGACACCGTTGTCAGGACGACCCTCCAACTGGAATTTCGTCAAACGGACTTACGGTTGATTTTTAGTGAATATTTTCGTAAACTGCGATCAGAAGGTAGCAAATCTGATTGCAGTCGAGAGAATGATTTTTTATAAAATATGGGTAACGAATTGGACTTTGATATTTTTACACAATAAATTTTGGAACATATGTCATATTCTGTAAAAATTTGAGAATTTTTAGAAAAGGTTAACTATTTTATAAAAATCCTCGAAAACAGACCGGTTTTGAGTAGTAAAGCTGAAATAAAGTAAGTAATGTTTTGTTTGTCGATATGTCGGTTTGATTATTGAAAATGAACTATTGGATATATATAAAAGAAAATGATATGCTAATTTAGCATGGACACCTCTATTTACAAAGGAGACTATGGCGAAATTTTCCGAAAATCCTAACACTTAGTAAATATTTTCTAGACAAGAGCTTACTAGTATATTTTCGACTAAGTTTTTCAAAGATAAAACTCGTCATAATATTTATCACAAGATACGAATTATCGGAGGTTGGTTTCATACATGAACATGGTTAAATATATATTTCCGGCATCCCATCCTTGGGAAGGAAACGCATATATAAGATACTTTAGAAGTATTGATACTAGAATATGGAACAAACAAATATTCCAACACGACATATGATTAAGTTGAAATACTAATTATTTTGACAAATAATTATCACACGAAATAATATAAGAAGCGTAACCCAAAGACATAAATATTAAGACAAGGCGCGATCCGTTCGTCTAATAGACATTAGACCATTGTAGGTAGTCGTGTTTGCTGAGGAGATTTGGGTTACGAGTACCGAAGACGCAATACAGTGAGTTCATGTCCCCCTTTTCTCTTAACTATTTTCAGTTTTATACTTCGGGGGTGAAATACATGTTACAGACATTACAGACATTTACAGACATTACAGACATTTACAGACATTACAGACATTTACAGATTTTTACAGACAATTACAGACACTTTTATACATGGTATGATTAGCTAAGGAATTTACTGTTAGATCACGTGAATGGATAGGCTATTATCGTAAGACCATTAATCCTTGTATAAGGACCGAGAGGCATGAGTGATAGATCTATTGGGTGTTGCGAGCCCCACACATCGGCCAGCGTGTGGCTGCATGTGGTGACTATGTCGTTCCGCCGGAAGGACCGGTATAAAGTACGCGTTACAGGTTTGAGTGCTTCCTAGGCCATATCACTTATTAATGTATTAGCTACACATTAATTGATCTGTTTTTCCTTATTGCTACATACCAAGGACATACATTTATACAGACATATTTTACAGACACACATTAACGATTTATACAGACTCACATACACATGAACTCGCTCAACTTTTGTTGATGTTTTCCAAACTACATGTATTTCAGGAAATTAAGTATGGATCTGGCGGGCGTTGGAATTTCAAGTCATGTTAGGTATAAAGATGCCATCCGTGGTTTTTGGGTTTGGCCGGTGTGTCTTAATCCTGGACGAGACACGTCTTCCAAACTTGGATTACAACTATTATCATTGACGAGTCCTTAGCAAACTTTTACACAATTCATCTGGTTTGTAAAGCTTAAATTTTGAAGTCTACGTTTTAGACAATGTTGTTATGTTTTAAACTCATTTTATGGATGACAAATCTTTGGTATTATCATATAGATTGTTTGATATGGTTGAATGCAATGATAACAAGTAAGTCACCCCATAATCACGCTTCCGCAAAAGTCAGGGTGTGACAAACACAACATGTACCAAACGACTTCCTATAATCCTACCTTTACGATAACGAGTCAAATCATGTTTCTTATACTTAGTTGACTTTCAAGAGTCAACTATCAACCATATTCATCTATCGACTTATCATCATATACTTGTAACATCATAATCAACTATACAGACGACATTATATACATTTTATCATACGCTTGATGTGCGTACCACCTTTTAAGCATAACATACAACTAATTCATACATAAATCTTCTAAACTCGTACATAACCCATCAAAACCTACTACTAATAATCATATATCATTCCAAATGAACATCAAACATATAATCATCATATTTCTCCTAATTCATCCAACAAGAATTCATCATACCCACATAATACAGCAATCTTTCAACAAGACTCGAACATGGGTGGTGATTCTAGTCATCATCTTCACCCTAACTAAGGGGTTTCACCTCTAATCATCAAATTAACACAAACCATACGTAACCCATGTTCTATACGATGATTCTAACCCTTGTACATAATCAATTCCATATTAACTCACGGATTTGAACATAACCCACTTCACACATGATCACAAATCTTAGATTTAAGACATACCTTACGATCCCCTTGTGAAGGTGATCACTAATTCATGTTCGGTTGTGAATTTGAGCCTTGATTTATTCTTCAATTTGAAGCTTTGAAGAACTAGGGTTTTGGGGCTTTGATAGCCCCTGCTCGATCCATCCAGAACACACACGAAGATGTGTGTGTGTGTGTGTGTAATCTTTTTCTTTTAATAACTTAACTTTTATTTATCCCATTTTAACCCCCCTTGAGTTTGCCTCTAAGACACAATTGGCACTACTTATCTCTTTTACTAGCTTTTACCATAAACCTTAACTAGGTAAAATAGCCTAATACTTATTTTGGGATATATTATATAAGAACCTTTTACGAATATAATCATTCGGATTTTTGGGGAGTTACAAGTCTACCCTCCTTAAAGGAGGTTTCGTCCCCGAAACCGTGCTCATTCTTACTCTTACCTTTACTTTGTACCCATTCAGAGTTCATAAGACAATATGAATACATTTCAGATCTTGGCTTATTATCAAATGTAATTGTACACATTGCCCCTACCTACTTAAATTAAGCCACATAAAAAGGTCGGAACTTATCCAGAGCTCTTATTAGTGTCTTTTACTTTATAATACTAGCTCTTAGCACATATCATCACTAGCGTTTCATTCATCGAATTTATTCCAAATGTATACAATTATTAATCGTACAAACCTAAGTCTGCGGCTTGTATCTAACTTCCTATATAAGCGTATTACATTCATATATTTGCTAATCGAAATAAATCGATTTATTTTATACTACTCATACATCATATGCTATCTTTCATTTTGTTCACTATGAACCATCCTAAACATTCCATTACTATCATTACTTCTGACTACCTTTAAGCTCTTAGGAGGGGCCGATATATTATCGTACACATGCTATAATCACTCAAAGACTTATTATTATAACCAAAATCACCCTTCTTTTATCCGTACTTATCATGAAGACTAAGCATTATTTCCGTGGTCACTATTGTTAATTATGCCATGCGTATCTTTTCTACAAGGTCTTGTCAAATGAACATGGCCAACACGCCGAGCATCAAGGTTAGCATTTCTTAATGATACTCGCCGTCTCGTATATTCTATCAGAATTTCCACAGTTACGACCATTCAAGTTCAGTACCACCAGTTCACATAGAAGCATTATTCAATATGTAAGTTTCTATTTAACATCCACAAGTTAAACCATTTACTAACCTTGGTGATTTGGCACAAACCAACGTGTAACAACCCGAGTTGACTCGCTCCCTCATGAATCCGTATCTTAACAGGGTTGATCTTGTCCATCTGGTATCATGAGCATTCATTCATGAGCATTCTTTCACCGTCCTCGGTAAATTTATTGCATCATGATTACTGCCAATCTCATTATAAAATTAGGGGTTTACACACTTCATTCGATTTCATTCAGACATGATGTTTATCACATCACCTCATTTATATATTAATACTTTCTCAATTCCTTCTTAAAACATTAGTGTGTTAGACCTATTCATAACGGGTCAATACATGGCCATTTCTTAATATATCATCCTTATTATTTGACCCCTTCTTGATGGGTAAATGCATAACCATTATTTTGTAATTCTTTAACTCATTTGGTGTATTACACTACACTTTTCCTCTCTTCTCTAGCACTCCCACGGTTTGAAATTAAATTACTTCTCAGCTTCTGCAGTTTGACTTTTCAAGGTCAAACTGCCACTTATTTCTTATTATATATATATATATATATACATATACATACGTATCGAAGTACATGTTTGTACTCCACTTCTATTCAGACATGCTTACGATCTCATCGCTTCACTGTTCCAGTGTTTTCTTGCAAACACTTGCCCTTCCCGTTTTAAAAGTTAGTCATAATACTTATTTCGCTTACAATACCAACATTTTAGTTCCATTCGCTCATATACTTTCATTTCCTTTACACATTCGATTACCCAATTAAAGGGGTAATGGCATATACTCTCATAATGAGATTCAAGCATACCACTTACGACCCGGTCATATCGGGTTAATTGCTTTCAACATAAATCTTTTGTTATATCCGTATAATGGATTGAACTTCATACATTCTTTATTGCATTCACGACCACCCGTTCTAAACGGATGGTACCTTATCCTTACTCGACTTGTTCAACTTGAACCGGTCGACTTGCATAGCTTATTATAGCATTCGCTATCATAACCAAATCCGCAAGGGATTTGCATCATTCGTATCTTTCATTCCTTGAATCCGTCTCGCGAATTCAAACTTTGCATTCATATCTTGTTGATCCGTACTTTCTTATGGATTCAACATTCTTCATTCTTATCACTTATACTTCTTATTCTTACGTAGTATCCTCAATTTTTCCGAGAGTCTTATTACCCATTTCACCCGCACGCCCACCTGCTACCCAGTTCTACCGGACATACCTGCGATAATTACCACAGTCTCACAAACGTCATATGCTTCTTGCGTACTGGCCAGGTGCACAATCCACACACTAGTTTTGTGCCTTCGTTTAATCATCGCCTTATGTCTGAGAAATGGATTTCAGTTTCGTGCATATTTCCAAAACTTCCCCAAGACCACATCATTGTCTTTTGTTTAATAATTACCCTCCAAAGGAGATCTCTTCCTTTTTCTTTTAACATTGGTACCCATACATATTAGCAGCGTGTACCTGGGGTTAATTTCTATTTGCATCTTTGCCTGCCTTAGCATTCATCCTATTCTGCATCCACGGACCATCCTCTTTAATCACTTATGCTTACCTTGCACATACAAAACCGTTAGTTTCTTTATTCACATGCATAAATACATACTTACATTCGTTTCTGCCCTTGCATCTTGATCGAGTCCTAGATTGTACGAGTTCCTTGTCACACGAGCACACAGGTTTGAGTTCAAGTACTACCTTCTCATACTTGATTTCTCTCAAACCAGGGCTCTGATACCAACTTGTAACACCCTAGTTCGTATTTAACTAAAGTCGCAGCGGAAATTCGTACCATAAAAATTTCTTTCATTACAAACACCTCGACGCACTTAAAATTTGTAACACCCCAAAAACGGGTTTTGTAATCAAACCACGTTAATATTAATGACTTGGTAAAATACCGTTAGTGGTAAAATTTAACCCGGTGAATATTAGGACTTAAATAAATAATCCTAATATTAACTAAAAGGTGAATAAAAGCTTTTAAGGAAACAAAATGGATAAAAGGCCCGAGTTAACGGGACCTAAAATAAACTTAGTCATAAATATTCCCGAACCCGCTAAGTTAACTAGAAATGTAAAACCTAGTTAATAAGTGGGAATATTATTGAAAGTAATTTAGGTTGTAACCTAATTAATAACTAACCAAACACGAGGGACCAAAACCGGGTAACTTGAAAATGAAATATAAACTTAAAAATAAAACACAAACACACACACAAGAGTATGTGTGCGTGTGTGAGGATCGAACAGGGAGAGCTTTAGGGAGCTCAAACCCTAACTTCAACAAATCCATCAAATTGAAGGTCAAATCTGGTCCAAATCGGATGCATGAACACATATTAATGATCACCAAGTCGTGGGGATCACAAGGTATGTTGAATCTTATGATTTAGTGATACTTTGAAATTATGATGAACAATCATAATCAAAATTCTGGAATGAATGTTGAATCTATGAGTGTTATTGTGATGAAATCCATGTTTAGGAACAACCCTAGTTAATAATTTGATAAACTAGTGTTGAAAAATAGAAATTTGATGATTACCCATATGTGTGCTAAGTGGGTTTTATGACAAGAAGATGAACACTTGAATTAGAGTGTTAAATTGATGAATATTGATGTTATGATACTAGTACTAAGTGTAGTTCATGAACACTAGACATGAAAGTTTGAATTTTGATGTTAATCTTGGTAAAAATAACTAATTGTGAACTAGTTAGCAAATGTGTAGAAGTATGCCTATTAGGTGTTTGATAAAATGCCTAAATGAGAAGTAAAGTGTTGAAATTCAATTAAAACGTGTAATTGGCAAGTTTGACTAATTACATGAGACATGGGATAAAACGGGTTCCAATCATAATGTTGATTTGCCTTGATCGTGCATATTATATGATTAAAGGTAGTTGACTTTAGAAAGTCAAACTAACTAGTGATGAAGTCGAATAATAGTTTCGACAAAGAAAATAAGTAAGGTGGAATAGTCGTGATTGTTAATGACTAATCTAACCACCTTGTAAATGTTGAAAATAATTTGACGCTCAACGAGCTAGGTGAAAGGCTTGGGGAAGGAAGCGGGTCAAACGAATCAAGAATGAAGGAAAAAGCATAACTCGGATGCAAGGTAAGTATAGCTTACACTAGTCTTATATGTTAGAATATTCTCTTATCGTATTAGTTACGAATAAGATAAATACATAATTTAAGTACGATGTTCCGACGTGTAAACGTACGGAACAAGGTAGTCGAGCATGACAAGAAACCGTGTTGATGGTTTTAAAGAAATTAAAACGGTAAATTGGTCATGCGTTGACCATAACTATTTGTTTTGAAAGTCACTGTAAGGCGTAAGCCATGATAGGCTAAAAAGCGTTAAGAAAACGATTAATACGTGAAATGACCACACGGTGTAAACCGAAGCGAGTCATATAGATGAGATGGTAATAAATATCATCTCGCCAACATAATCGGTCACTTAGACCAAATGGGTCAAAAGGTGAAAAAATATCACCCTTTGACAATAACGACTAATGATTATTGTCGAGCTATATTATTTCAGGTGTAAATGTCAAATGGGTATTAGCAACGCTATGAATTAGCGGTTATAAAAGCAAGGTATTAAAAACGGGTCAATAGATTGATCTGCGCCAGGTATGTGAAATAGGGTAACACTCATTTAGAACATGTGGTTCAAGAGTGTTAAAAGAGGTCAAAGTGGACATTTGGTTACTTGATAAGTAAACCAAATGTTTTAAGTAATGAACATAGCGTTTGGAAAGCTTAATGACTTTTCAAACAAAATCATAGGTTAAAAGAGGGATTATGGGTCAAATATACTTTCAAAAGTCCTTCATTGTTAATAAAAGACTAAAATGGACCAAAACGCCCTTGGAGGCTAAATTGAACAAACAACCTTTAAAAGTTGTTTGGAAATGATTATTACGATTAAATAAATACATAGGACAAGTATAGAAGTTGAAAGTTGTATCACGTTAGTCAAACGGCTCTATTTGAGTCCTTGCCGTAAAATAATGAGTTGAGGGGTAAAACTCGGTTTGCATAGATTACCTTAGTAAACCCACCATAAATATAGTTGTGGTGGAAGATCATTTGCCAAATATTGCGAAATTAAGAAGCTAGAAATAAATAATTATGAATTATCCGGAGAAGTGCTTAAATACCCTTAACGGGTCAAAATAAGCATTTGAGTACAAACGGGTTTAAGAATATACATGAACTCGTGAATTGAACCTAATAAGATAGACAACATTGAAATTACAAGATTTATGTGACATAGGAATCAAACAAATACGTTTGTTTGGTAAAACCGCGAATGGGTCAAAATTTGGTAAAAAGGGTAATAATTCGAAGACTTAAAAGTCTTAAATTTTGTTAAGCGGGACGTCGAATTTTAACTCCATGTGATGGAGAATCAAATTACAATCACGTAGGAAGAAACGGTAGGTTAAACGGACAAGCGGTTTGAAAGATACGAAAGATTTCGTGTCAATTACGGCAAAAAGGAAACTGGGCTGTTACAGAGTCCACCGTAACTTACGGTGCCACCGTAAGTTACGGTGGAGATGAAAATGATACGGTGGGTTTCTACTGTTGTACGGTAGAAACAGATTAAACCAGAGGCCACCGTAACTTACGGTGGAACCGTAAGTTACGGTGGAGGCCAGAATTGAAAAAAAAAAGATTTTTGTTTTGGTGATCGTTTGTTTATCGAACTCGTTTAGACACGTTTTAAACCTCGTATAACTAAAGCATTTCATGTTTATGAAATGTAGGTACACCACGGATGCCGGAAGACGATCAAGCTCAACGAAGAACCGAACACGATACAGTTACATGCTTTCGCACATTGCCACGTCGTAAATTTTAAACAACGAACCCAATTACGTTATGTTGGATAACTTATGATTTGTAGAAGTTTTAATAAACCCGCATTTTGTACAGTATGTGTGGTCTTAACTACACATCTAATTGTGGTATTTTCTTATAAAATTGTAATTTAGTAACTAGGGTGTTACAAAATTCATTCTTAAGGTAAATTCTTTTACAATAAATACATTTATTATACTCATTTACAATAAGAAAACATAATCTAGCTTCACTCAGTTACGTACTCGACACTTCCGTACAATTTATCTTGTGACTCGATCTTTGGTCGCTCCCTTTACATAAGATAATCTGGCTCGAACAACCTGCACTCACCAAACACATACAAGACATTAAGATGTTATCAATATAAACGAAACTTAGCCTTGGGTTATTTATGTTCCATTATTCCTTTGCATTAACGTTCCTTCTGAGTACTTCACTTCTGGTGATTCTTCGATACTGTACCTACATTACCCTTAAACCTCCAGGTACACGAATAATGACATAAAAACTTAATCATATTGAATGACTTACATACATACCTAAACTTCATACATACTATCTCCATACATACATATGTACACACATGCATAAGTACCTATTTGCATACATACTCACACACATACATGCCAACCTACATGCATACCTACATATAAATACATCTACATCATTATATTCGTATCAACATATACACATACCTACACCATTATGTACGCCCATGACATTATACATATATATATGTACTTCCCTACTTGCAACAAACCAAACTCATACAAAACCTATTCTCATACATACCATCATATATCCAAGTACTTGCTCACATACTTATAAATATACATACATACCTATCCACACATGGGCATACACTTAAGTATATAAAAACGTAAGTTAAATTAGTCATACACAACTTAAAACGCGTTTAAACAAGTTCCCAAGACAAAACGGAGCAAAAGAACAACTTTTGCCAAACAGACACATGCTCGCGTAGCGCTAGCACATGCTCGCGCTACGCTAGCACCTGTTTTCGACAGAATGTTGTTTGCTGGTGCTGCAGATTCCCAGCTCAACCCGATTTCACGGAAACGGCCATAACTTCTTCATTATTAGTCCGTTTTTACCGATTCTTTTTCCTACGCATCTGTAATTTAATTCTCCATCTTATGGAGTTAAAATCCGACATCCGGATTATCAAAATCCCAAACTTTTAAGTCTTCGGCTTACTACCCGTTTTACCAAGAATTGACCCGTTCATAATTTTTATCACACCAACATGTTTATTTGAGCTATAAACTAATGACATTCATTATTTTAATATCTCCTATCATATAAAACTCAAATCACAGGTTCCTTACGTGATAAAGTCCCGTTTACGCTTAAATGCTTATTTTGACCCGTTAAGGGTATTTACGTATTTCAATGCATTTGACTCTCAAAAACATACTTTTTACTTCCATACTTATCCTAATCATTCACTTGATCATTTATCTTATTTCTAAACATCTTTTAAAGGTTGTTTGCCCAAAATACCCACCAAGGGCATTTTAGTCAACTTTAGCCCCACATTTACAACGAAGGATTTCAGCACATAATTAATTAACCTCAAGCATCACGTTTAATTAGTTAAAACACTATATTACTTAACAACTAAGAAGCGATTACAGGAATCACTTACCTTACGCGTCCATGTTCGTATCCGTTTCCTCGCCTCTATTTGACCCGTTAGCCTCTCATGCTCGAGTCCGTCTCGACATGGTCCCTACACTTCCATGTCATCGAAACCACGTTCTTGTTAGCATACCCATTTGTACATGTTATCAACCATACCAATCGCATAACCCACACCTAACTTCCCTTAGTCATTTCTAACAAGCATACTACATAAAATCAACTTCATATCCTTTCCAACTTATGTAATTCATCATGAAATCAAAATAACGCATATTAAAACAACATGTACCAAACGACTTCCTATAATCCTACCTTTACAATAACGAGTCAAATCATGTTTCTTATACTTAGTTGACTTTCAAGAGTCAACTATCAACCATATTCATCTATCGACTTATCATCATATACTTGTAACATCATAATCAACTATACAGACGACACTATATACATTTTATCATACGCTTGATGTGCGTACCACCTTTTAAGCATAACATACAACTAATTCATACATAAATCTTCTAAACTCGTACATAACCCATCAAAACCTACTACTAATAATCATATATCATTCCAAATGAACATCAAACATATAATCATCATATTTCTCCTAATTCATCCAACAAGAATTCATCATACCCACATAATACAACAATCTTTCAACAAGACTCGAACATGGGTGGTGATTCTAGTCATCATCTTCACCCTAACTAAGGGGTTTCACCTCTAATCATCAAATTAACACAAACCATACGTAACCCATGTTCTATACGATGATTCTAACCCTTGTACATAATCAATTCCATATTAACTCACGGATTTGAACATAACCCACTTCACACATGATCACAAATCTTAGATTTAAGACATACCTTACGATCCCCTTGTGAAGGTGATCACTAATTCATGTTCGGTTGTGAATTTGAGCCTTGATTTATTCTTCAATTTGAAGCTTTGAAGAACTAGGGTTTTGGGGCTTTGATAGCCCCTGCTCGATCCATCCAGAACACACACGAAGATGTGTGTGTGTGTGTAATCTTTTTCTTTTAATAACTTAACTTTTATTTATCCCATTTTAACCCCCTTGAGTTTGCCTCTAAGACACAATTGGCACTACTTATCTCTTTTACTAGCTTTTACCATAAACCTTAACTAGGTAAAATAGCCTAATACTTATTTTGGGATATATTATATAAGAACCTTTTACGAATATAATCAATCGGATTTTTGGGGTGTTACACATTATATACCACACCTTGATAGATGTGGGGACTGAAAGTGTCAAGATTGGAAGAGTGCAGATGAAGACTTAGTAGATGAGGCGACACTTACTCTTAGTGCCGCCAGGAAGGTGTGAAGATTGTATGTTCCAGATGAAGACTCAGTTGACCAAGCGTCAGTCACTAGCGACATGTATTTGATCACTGTTTAGTGTTCCGGTTATCCCGGTGATATCTGAGTGTTACCGGTGCACATCGCAGTGACATCTCAATGTTGTCGGTGCATCTACAATTGCATATCAAATCTGACAAAGATGGTGTTCGGCAACACTCAACGAAGACTAACATAGTGTCACTGGCGTCCATGATTGCTCAAGTGTCACAAAAGTCAAAGTTGATCGAGCCGTTCTCAACGCATAAGTTAAGAAAAGAAAATTGAGTGAAGGTTCATCGTGAAGGTCGGAGATACGAGGGAACGTGACTTGTAGTTGAAGAAATATATTTTGTTTATACAAAAATATATGTAACATTTTTGACATATAGTTTTCTTGTTTAAAGTAATAGTTTTAGTGATTTATTTCTTTAGGGGCTTAAAGTGTAATTAGCCTAATCTTAATTAAGCTATAAATAGAAAGTGCGATTAGGGTTTTATATAACACACATTAAGATAAAACTGAGGGTTTTATTGTAAACATCTTTTGTAAATTATCTTTTGGGTTTTAAAGATTAAACAAGTGTGTTCATAATTTTTTATCTCGTTCTTCGTATTTTCCGGTCTAAACATCAAATCGATTGATGTTTTAGACCTAGACATTCTCATAAAACATCATTAGAATTAGAGATCCGGGTTTGGCACTTACAAAAGGCAAATATACACAAATCTATATAGATACTTATGTCTTAGATATGATTTGAACACATAACTATTGGTTTGTAGGACACCCTTGCAATCGTTTGGCCAAAGATGTATTGGTTATATAATATTTTTGAGTATCCATGTTTCAGTTTTAATAGTTGTAGAAACTCAATTTGATGAACGAACCTTGTAGCTTAATTTATCATTTTCTAAATTGTTAGCTTGATTTTGAACCTCTAAGACCATCCAACTTTCCTTGGATTCAACCTTTCAAAGCCTTAAAATTGGAGGCTGACTAACAAAATGTCCTTTGGTTTGAAGGTCGATAATTAACACTCTAAATAGTGGATCTTCTCCGACATCGTGTCGCCTTGATTGGATCAAAGTAGGTAAGAAGAAATGTCCTGCAAGCAACCTTCCCCATACTTTCCTGATATATATACTAACATATATCCCAACCAGTGAGGTCCCCTCACATGTATATTGTGTGTGCATATATATATATATATATTAATGACCAGTAAAAGATAGATCATCTGGGTAAATCCAATAGCAAAATGTCATCCACACTCGCAAACACAGACAACGCTGGTGACCCGGCCTGCCACCATTACAGAAGAAACCCACCGTCCAAAGGTCCACTATAGAAAAATCCCTTACCCAACCCCAAAGCATTTTTGGTCAAAGTGAGACTCAAACCCATAACCTTCACTTTGAAAGGTCATAGAGCTGTCAAAAGTTCGATACTCAATTATATGATGTATATATACAAATAACCTTGTCTCTCTTATTAATTAATATATGTTGAACATATCTCCCTACCTCCCATATTTATGTCATAGATTTTTTTTGGATTCTTACACCATATGAGGCATAGACTGACTTGGCCCTTGGGTGTCAACAATGACTTCCTACGGTGCTTATGAAACATACTAGTGATTAAGTAATATACTTCAACAATGATATATCATTTAACCAGTGTATCATCTCCAGCATCATTCTACGGCCCAGCCACAAAGCGCGGGTTCCATACCAGTTTTAATTACTGATAAAAAACAATGACTAATCTTTTTTTTTTCACCTAACAACAATGTATCATGAATATCTGTCTCAATCTTGATATTCCAATCATAATGAGACACATAGTCTCAATAGATTAACGTGTCACCATTTATACTGTCTTGCTACAGATTGAATTTTCAATAAATCCGTCACTTGTATTAAATAAATATAAGATAAAACTATAAAGATGATCTTTATGGCTTATCTAAGGTTATATATTTGATCCTCAATTATTCAAAATTACAAATATCACAACTAATTTTAAACACTATGGGGGTCGGTATGTATCTACCGATCCCCTGCCTCTCGTTTTCTCTTCTCTTCATAAACTTTTCTCCTTATCGGTGACCACACCCCGCTTCTCCCGAGCCAATTAATACCACTTTGTATTGTCCGACACCGTCCAACTTTTAATGTAATCAAGTTGAAGCAACGAATCTTGCATCGAGCGAGACAAAACTTTTGAAGGTGTCACCTTTAAAAGCTAAAGGTCACGTGCCTGTAATAAATTATAGTTAGATAGTTGTGTGCATGTAAAAATATGATATTTTAATACGAATAAGTGAATGTGATTTGTATGTATGTATGTATGTATGTATGTATGTATGTATGTATGTATGTATGTATGTATGTATGTATGTATGTATGTATGTATGTATGTATGTATGTATGTATGTATGTATGTATGTATGTATGTATGTATGTATGTATGTATGTATGTATGTATGTATGTATGTATGTATGTATGTATGTATGTATGTATGTATGTATGTAGATTAGATAGTTGTGTGCATGTAAAAGTATGATATTTGAATACAAATAAGCGAATGTGACTTGTATGTATGCATGTATGCATGCATTCATGCATGCATGCATGTATGCATGCATGTATGTATGTATGTATGTATGTATGTATGTATGTATGTATGTATGTATGTATGTATGTATGTATGTATGTATGTATGTATGTATGTATGTATGTATGTATGTATGTATGTATGTATGTATGTATGTATGTATGTATGTATGTATGTATGTATGTATGTATGTATGTATGTATGTATGTATGTATGTATGTATGTATGTATGTACGTAGATATCGAACTGTAGCTTGTGTAAGTAGTGTGAATTTGTATGTGCGCACATATGAATGGGACACGTATGAATGTACTTAGATATTTGAAAGTGTATACGCGTGTTGTAATCTAATGATTGTAGACCACTGGTATACGTTTATGAGAAGATGTGGGTTTTCAATCTGTTTGAGATTCCGTATTCCTAACCAAGTTACTATTGAGAATGAAATGAAGTGCAGGTTTGAGAACGCCGGACTCTCGATGAATTTATGTTGGACTCGGGTGAATAAAATTGATAGGATGTTTCAATGGAATATCTTACGTAGTTAGAATGTGATATGGCCTTTTAAGTATATGTATTAAATTATGTATGATGTCACCATTTACTAATGCGTCGGTTATATATGGTGACCGCAGGTTACAAGGACATCGTTATCATCATGAAGAACAAGCGGGTGAAGATCGAGATAAAGAGCATGGATTGTACGGAAGGGTAGTCACGTAGATTGTATTTGCATGTTATTCTTGATACGTTCATTAAGGATGAATGATGTCTTTCTCTAAAAAGAGTCGTTTTAAATGCTATTCAATAATGTTAGAGCATTGATGTGAAATAAATTTTATGGTTTGTATTTCCGTTACGTATTTATGATCAAACCGTGTTAGGGTATTAGAGGAACGCATTTGTTTAGCCGGCGTGAGGTCGGGGAATTTTGCAATTTAGCCTAATTTGGGTATGGTCTCACGCACGACCTGAGTATGGTCGACTCATGATTTAAGACTATACCCCTTCAGGTTCCATACCAGTTAATTACTAATAAAAAAACAATGACTGATCCTTTTTTTCTCACCTAACAATATTGTATCATGAATATCTCTCTCAATCTTGATATTCCAATCAAAATAAGACACATAGCCTCAATAGATTAATTTGTCACCCTTTATACTGTCTTGCTACTGATTGAATTTTTAATAAATCTGTCACATATAATAAATAAATATCTATATATATTCTAAAGTTTAGTTATATGTTCTATTTTAAAACCAAAATTTATGGTTGTTTTAAATGAGATCATTTACATATATCCCCCTCCTAAGATCATTTATTACATATATACCCAACCCATAAAATCAATTACATATTTTCCCCTTTTAAACCATACATATTACATATTTACGCATTTTATTAAAATCACTCCTATTGAATTACTATTTTACCCTTAATGAACTTATTAAATGATTATTACATTTTTCCCCTTTCTAATACCATTACTTACATGTTTTATGATTTAATGTGTAATATAATTGTTTACAAATAAGGTATTAACCTAATGATATGAATTCATTTTTTTATAAGCCCTGCCTATTTTTTTATAAGCTTCTGCCTCTGTTATGTGAAAATTGAAAGTTTTGCTTATATATAATACGTCATACTCTTAAGCATTATTTTTTTTTAAAGAAAACAGGCATGCGACCATGGTTTAAAAATTTACTTTTGCTGTAAAACAGTTTTTTCAATATTATTTTGAATGTTTAAAACATGACAATTAGATTTCTGAAATAGCATTACACAAAAAAAATGGAAATTTAGCTCCTGCTTCAAAACAATTAAAATGTTGATGATCGAACTAAGATTTAGGCTAAAGAAAAATTGTTTACGACTTGAAAAAAACAAACGTATATTGTATAACAATATGTTTTTTTATATAAGATATTTTAGATAATCAATATATTAACGTAAATTGTTAGTGTAGTTAACTAAAGTTTAAATGTATAATGGGTCGGTTGTAAAAAATATGTAAACTTAAACTTAACCAGTAACTAGATATGTAAAAAGGTCACTTGTTTTATAAAATGGGTATGACCGTTTTTTTTTCAAAGAAATATTTTAAAGATTTTATCACAACATATAGAGTATTGACTAGATTGATTTTGAAGTTAAGAGATAAGAAATTAAGAAAAAGGGTAAAAGGGTAATTTCATAAAGAAAGGGGGAAATATGTAATTGATTTTAAAAATTGGACAAATATGTAATAAGGGCTTTTAATAAGGGGATATATGTAAAAATTCATTTTAAATGCACCAGCCTATAAGAATCCTATTAATTTCATTTAATTTAGTTAATAATCACAAGTTATATTACTTTAATCATTTGGGTCAAAAACAATTCCAGTTTAATAATCACAAGTTACATTACTTTAATCATTTGTGTCAAAAATAATTCCACAAACCCTAGATCATCTGTAATAACAATAAGAAGAAAGCTCCGGCCGCACACAAATCTCCGGTATTCGACTGCGATTGCTTCGATTATTACACGAACTACTGGTTCCGGTGGGACACGTCTGTTAACCGAGAGCTAATTCATCAAGTAATTGAAGCTATTGAAGAAAACTTTACCAGTAGTGAACAGGTTAACTGTCGCGGCCGTAAACCTAACCAGAAGAAAGAGAAGGCGAGTCATCGGAGGTTCGCCGGAAAAGCTTTAAATCCTTCGCCAGAGGTTTCGGTTTCACCTTCGTACAACATCTCATTAGTTGAAGAATGTGCAAAGGAAGAACATGAGGTAGTGGAGGAGTCGCCGGAGACGGATGCAACGACGAGAAGAGGACTTCCGGAAGTGAAAGGGTTGTTTAACTGGCGTTTGTAGGGACTTTGGAGTCCGTGATACTCATCCTTCGCCTCTCAATATATGCTCTCCAATCCATAATTAACTTCTCCCTAATTGAAGATCTTCATCGATTAGGCACACAACTCTCAGACATATATCTTCGATTGATCTCCTGCACAGGCTCGCCATCAGGCTCTCCATCAGTCGGCAACTCAATTGGAATCGTAATTAACTTCTCCCCAATTGAAGATCTTCATAGATTTGGCACACAATTCTTAGACATATATCTTCGATTGATCTCCTGCACAGGCTCTCCATCAGGCTCTCTATCAGTCGGCAACTTCAGTTGGAATCAAAATGGGTCATTTACTTGCTCCTTTAATTACACATCATCCTCCGACTCTCCAGCAACCTTTAAGTGCAATATATATATTTCTAAGATGAAGATAATGTATGGTAATGAAGATTTGGAGCAGCAAGAGGTAAAAACAGCCCGAATTTTTCCTTTTATAAGTTCGATTCGTGAGTGTTAGTGTGTGTGTTTATATTGATTAGGGTTTCATCAAATGCAATGTGAGGGTTTCCAATCGGTGTTTATACAAATAATATTGAACCCAATTTTTATGTATGTGTATGCAGTGTGTAGTATGGGGTCTTGCTTACCTCATTCAAGGAATAACAATGAAAGACAGGGGTCATTGATTTCGAAAAACTCCGCCTCTTTGTTCGCCTTCTTCCTAATTTTAAGTTACAGTGAGTCAATTTCCTTTTTCTGATTCTAATCGATTAAGAACTATACGTGATTAACCAACGGATTGTGGTAGATTTTATGTTTCTATTGCAGTATTTGGATTGAATTGACTGTTGCAATTTAATGATCGTCAGTTATAGTTCGTTTTTTGAATATAGAGAAACACTGCCTTATTTAAGGTGCTTGATTTGGGTGAATAGTAGCAATATAAACTGCTATTGTAATTTGGTGTGATATTCAATTCAGTATCAGCAACCTAATCAAATTGTGCCCTAAACATAGAGTAAATGTGTTCACCAGCAAGGTAATAATATGTACTAATTTTCAATTATCATTGACTTCTAATAAGGAAATATAGCTATTAGGTTATGTCAAGGTAAGCATAGTTTATAAAGAATATGTTGCAGAATAAAGTTAATACAACATTTTAGTAATAAATAATTAGCTGATAGTCAATAATAATTTTAGTATGCTAATGTTGTTAGAATTAATAATAAGGACTATCAATTGTTATTTAACAATTTTAGTAGAACTGGTGCAACAATTTTGGTTAATAGAGCTGTTAGTGACTCGGTTATTTATTACTAACTGCTTAATAGCCCATTAGCATACTAACTCTTGATTCAAAGTAATATCCGAACAATTGATAGTCACTAACCGAGTCACTACCGTTGTTAAGGTACCTGCATTTTTGTTGTTCGTAAACTATTTGATTGTTTTGCTACCACATACTAATCACCCCTGCCAGGTATGAAGGTGAATACTTTATTAACGTGACCGTTTTTATTGTCGGGTCGATTTTGAATCAATTTTGTTTACTTTTATCAGTTTTTGGTTTCGGTTTGGTTTTAGGTTGTTTTATTTTTTTTGCATCGTTTTGGTTTTGATTTTTCCCAGCAATTGTTTTGTTTCAATCTAAGTTTTTTGAGTTCGTTTCGGTAAGATCTTTTACGTTTTTTGTTCCGTTTTCAGTTTTTTTTAGTTTTGTGTAAATTTAGTTTCCTTTCCGGTTAGATTCGCTTTATTTGTTTTTGGTTCAGGTTCGGTTTTCATTTCAGCAACATTATTTGTCTCAGCTTATTTGTTTCGGTAAAATTATTCAGTTTGTATAGGTTCATTTCGGTCTGGTTTTGTTTTTTGGTTCGTTTAGGTTTGGTTTCAGTTTCCTTGGTTTTCGCTTTTAGTTGGGTTCCATTTTTTATTTAGTCCCCGGTTCGCTTTCTATTGGCTCAAAACTATTTATGCGGATCAAGTTAAAAACATATATTCACATACACACACACGCGTGGTTAAGGTACGTTGCATAATCTATACATCTTGCTTTAAACAGAAGTAGGTGCAACCCGTAAACGAATTAGAGGTTCAATGTTATGTTCGTTTATTTTCGTTCATTTATGTTCGATGGTTGACTTTCGTTTATGTCTGTCCTCTCTCTTATTTGCGTTTGTTTGTAACCATTCTTTATTTTCATTTGAATGTTCGTTTAAATTTATACATTACTAATATTCATTTGAAATAGTTTTCATATTATCAAACCATTTGTTTACTTTTAAAAAGTTGGATGTAATGATGCTGGTAGAATATTGACTTCCACCATGCTGGTAAAATTAACACAGTTTTACAACCCATCAACCCGATTACTACTCGCCTGCCTATTTAAATAAATGGGTTAAATAAGTAATGAACAGCATTCAGGTTACATGAATTTAAGCGTGACGGAGTTAGACTTGCATGGAGTTTTCCTACATATTTTGATAGGTCTGTTTGAATTTGCATATAAAAAATAATTATCTGAATATGATTTATTTCAACTTCAACTTTCAGTAAACAATTTCTAAGTTTAGCTATATCTTATATTTAAAATCAATATTTATGGTTGCTTTAAATGCATTACAATTAACTTTAATGAAATAGTACCAGCCTTTATGACCATGTTTAATCAATGAGCCTCTTCCTTTTCTCCATATATTAATGTTTAAGTTAGGGTTTATAGACTTTTCATAACAATTCACCTTAAATGATTGATTGGTTATTAGATAACTAATACTTAATATTACAATTAACTTTAATAAAATAGTACGAGCCTTTATGACCATGTTTAATCAATGCGGCTCTTCCTTTTCTCCATATATTAATTGAAATAGCTCTAGCACGGGATTTCTGGACTCTGAGATACATTACCAGTTTAGCAAATGGTAGTCTTGAGGTAAGTTTATTGTACCATTGACGGTTCACCATTATCTTTAGAAATTTACTTCTGATGTATATGTTGCTTCTTTAAATAACTGAGAAATAGAGGCGAAACGAGTTGGTTAACGGGTATTAAAACAACATCACATGACTATAAGCACAATGACAATTGTCACAAATAGAGGACTACATTGTACCTATGCGTCAACTAAAAATAAAATTTAATTAAATGGACTAAACAACTACATTAAGTTTAAGACCAGGGTAAAAATCTAAAATATCATTTTTGTTTATTTTTTACTTTTATAACCAGATGTGTTGCAGGCATCTGAAAATGTTACCCTGGAGTCGGTACACAAGATTGGCAAGCTGGAGTGACATACGTGTCCAGATAACACTTTTTAAGTCCTGCATACCCTATTTATTAAGTATTGGGTTAATTGTAATAAATTTTAGTAAATAAATATATAGATTATATAACTAAACACTTGAAGAACTGTTAGGATTTGTTAATTTTGTTGGTTTATAAACGGCTTTCTGATCTATAAAAGGGAACAAAACCTGCAATTTGACTTTTAGATGTTAAAACTAAATTTATATGTATATGTGTATGTAGTATAATATGTATATATATATATATAACATCTATTTTACACCATTTAAAACACAATGAAAAAGAAAAAATAAAAAAATTTGAAAACTGTGACGTCTTTTGAAGAGGATTGAGAAACCACACGTCCATAGATTTGAAGTTTTGTGAGACCACATGTGGTGGGGCGCAAACCTCTCTCAAAGCGTCTTAAAAACTTGGGGGAACACTGTACCCTCGGGTGTTTTGGGCCTTTTTTGACTGGTGGTGCTACCACAAAGCATCGAATGAGGAGTGGACTTTGGTCAAAATAACCATGGTCAAGCGGCTAACTTTAAAAAAACCCGGTTTTTGTTTTAAAAATCTATACTATATTCGCACTTTCGTACCGTGTCACGCACTATCTATATCAGTCGTCGTTACAGGAAAAAACAATAACTATTATGCATGTCGTGCATCGCACGGGTATTCCCCCTAGTATATATAGATAAAACTATAAAGATGATCTTTATGGCTTATCTAAGGTTATAGATTTGATCCTTAATTATTCGAAGTACAAATATCATAACTAATTTTAAACATTATGAGGTCGGTATGTATCTACCGATCCCCTGCATCTCGTCTTCTCTTCTCTTCATAAACTTTTCTCCTTATCGGTGACCATCCCGCTTCTCCCGAGCCCCTTAATACCACTTTGTATCACCCCACACCGTCCAACTTTTAATGTAATCAAAGTTGAAGGAATGAATCTTGCATCGAGCGAGACAAAACTTTTGAAGGTTTAAAAGCTAAAGGTCACGTGCCTGTAATAAATTATAATTTGAATTATTAGTTCTTACACAGTTGTAATGTGAAAACTGTAAACTGCCAGGTTGATATAATTGGTACATTTTGCAGAATCTCTTTTTCTTCACCAATAATTGTAATGTTTGTACGTAAGAAATTAGGAATGAGACGTGTCGCGAATGTAACCTTATTTTATAATAATTGCCGATGAGATGTTTTTTATTCTAACTCACAAAAAAAAAAAAAAAAAAAGAATTATACCAAATTTTAATTCGTAAAACAAATAGTTTAATTAACAAATTATTTAACTTCCAAAATATAATTAAAATTTATATACACTTTACTTGAGATCGTTTCAGTCTTTTTCTATGTTTTGATTCTTTTTATAGTTAATATACTTTGTGACACTTGTTAAGTTATGTACTAACGTACAGGCGCAATATATTAATACACATTACACACATTTTTATATAACATGAAAAGTTGTTGCATAAAAGTGTTTATTATAAAAGTATAAAAATATAATAATATTTTGAACATTTAAAATTATGATTCGAATAAAAACAACAAAAAAGTAAAATAAAACTAGAACATTTTATAACAATTGTCGATGAGATGTTTTTCTATTCTAACTCATAAAAAATATACCAAATTTAATTCGTAAAACAAATAGTTAAATTAACAAATTATTTAACTTCCAAAAACTAATTAAAATTTATATACACTTTACATAAGATCGTTTCCGTCTTTTTATATGTTCTGATTTTTTTAGTTAATCATTTGTGACACTTCTTAAGTTATGTATTAACGTACATATGGAATAGATTAACACATATATACACGCATACTTTTATATAACATGAAAAGTTGATGCATAAGTGTTTATTAAAAAAGTTTAAAAATATAATAATATTTTTTTCTCATTTTGAACATTTAAAATTACAATTCGAATAAAAACAACAAGAAAAGGATAAAATAGAAATACATAAATATTTTTCTCTTTTTCATTCTAACAATCATGAAATGTAATAAATCATTTAATATATATCCTCTCTTTATCGGCTGTTGTAACATCCAAAGTAAATAGAAGTGACAAGGGGTGTGCAAAAAACCGAATTAACCGAATCATAACCGAATTAACTGATAAAATCAAACTAAAAAAACTGAATCAAATAAAAAACCAGTGGGTTGATTAATGGTTTTTTTGAAAATCAAAAGTAGCGGGTCGGTTATGGTTATCATTTTTTCCATACCCACCATAACCGAACCAAACCGACATATAATAAATTTTTGTAGGATTTAGGACTTTTCCCCATATTTTTTAATATTTTATGTTTGTGACTGAAATTTTTTAGTATTTTTGGGTTTTTCATATCATTTTATGGTTTTAGTTGAATGTTTATTTGAATTTATGGAATGTATCATATCACTTTATTTGAATATTCGATAATAACTAGAAAACTGGCCCGCGCGCGTTGCGCCGCGGCGGCGAACCAAATTGACATGTAGTCGATGTAGTCGATGCGAGCGGACATACATTGTGATGTGTGGCCAAAAACAATTGTTCAATGTAAAGACATTAACAACCACAACCAGGGTGTATCTTGACGGTTAAATGAAGACACAAACAGAGATTACCGAAGAAACCAGAAAAGACTCAGACGGAATAAGTGAAATGAATCCTACAAATTAAGAACAATAGAAGATGTAACCGCTGGGATCGTCTTTGACTAAATTCCACACATGTTCACGTATAAAATGTGCTTTATGTTCTTCATGATACACCTTATGAGCTTGTCTTTAACTCATCATCAGACAAATCACTTTCCTTTTCTGCTCTCAACCGTATCATAATGATGTTGAATGAAGTCACGTTAACTTTCATTATATGCCAATGTGACCTCAAGTTGTCAGCCATTCTCTCAGCCCCAGAACCATCTCCCTCCGTGTAGTATTTCAACACCCTCTTCCAAAAATCCAAGCTCTTCGGGCCGTTCCCGACAACGCTGTTGTTTGATACATGTAAAAAACCCCTAGTAAGAAGTTCATCGTCCGCAATAGTCCAAGGTTGCCTTTTACTATAGACGCCCCCTCTTTTCTTTTCTTCTTCTTCTTAGAACAAGTGTTCATCTGTATACACAAAATATTACAAGTTTCATGCTCATTCAAAATGTGTTGAAAACCTGAAAACTGGATAAGGTAATCAACAGCCGGCGCCTACAGCCTCTTGCCATATTGTGTACGCCACCGCACCATCTAGGGTCACCGGAACCCTAGCCGTCACGTCTGCGAACATCAGCACCACCATGAGATTCCTTGCTCTCCGGAGCTCGGCCAATCGTCAGAGAAGCGGCGACTCTATTTAGTTTTTTCTCTCCTGATTCTCTCTACTGTGTCTCTCTGTTGCTCCATGATAAGAAGATGACACAACAACCATGGTACAAACAACAATGCAACCTTGGTACAACTATTGCATGCATAAAACACTAACAAAGCATGGTGTACAACCTCTATTGCAACAAAATGTTGCAAATTAGAGTATTATATAATTGGTATTAATATTATAGATTGTATGTATTTTTTAATACTATGTAATATACTAATATATAAAAATTTGCAATAACAATTTATTCCATGTTAAAAAAATTAAGCTATTTTTAGCTAAGCTAAATACACGGTTAACCACCAATAACTGACCCGCTATAACCATCAAAACCGAATAACAATAACCACCATAACCGATCGGTTATGGTTATTGTTATCCAATAACCGACATCACGGTTATGTTTATGGTTATGGTTTTTGGGCAAAACCGACTCGACCCGAACCGACCAATGCACACCCCTACATGTTACTATTACAATGTCAGATAATCAGCATAATTTCATAAAATATTCTTAAAAGTTATAAATTTAAAACAAAATATAAAATCTAAAGTATTCTATTTATTAGGAGTGTGCACGATTCGATTCGGTTTTTCGGTAAAATTAAAATCGAAACTGAAATGTCAGTTTTTGGTTTTCTAAAACCGTTCGATTTTTTCGGTTTTTATATCGGTTCGATTTTTCGGAACTAAATCACTTAAGATTCAAAAAATAAAAAATATAATTTAAAATATAAGAATTTTTCTTATATGTTTAAAATTTAAATTATTATAGCTAACCTCTTTAATTAATATTGCTAACATATACTTAACCTTCTAATCGATTTTTAAATTTCTTTAAAGCTTTTATTAAGACATTTTCTTTTTTAATAATTTAAGGATCATTTAATTTTTATATTAAATTTTGTTATTTCTTGCAGGTAATAAATAGATCATTTCAATTATAAATAAACATGTAATGTTTTTATTATAAACACTTAACATTCAAGAATAAAATTAATAATTTCTACTAGTATTGGGTTAAACACTTAAGCATAAAAATATATGGATTGTAACTTCTCGGTTTGGGTTTATTGGGTTATTGAAAATGGTGATCCGAAAACCGAACCGAAATTTTCGGTTTTTTAAAATCCGAAAACCGAACTATGGGTTTTTGTTTCGGTTCGATTTTATCGGTTATTTCGATTACGATTCAGTTATTTTGGTTTTCTGCTCACCTAACATTTATTAAAAATAGCTACGCATTTATATAATCCCCACATGGACATGCCTAATTAATAAACATGACGGAAAGAGGAGAAAGGAGAGTACATAATGCTTTATAACACTATAATTACTTAAGGGTGTGCGGGGCACAGTTCGGTGACCCCTTTCGGGGACCGAATGTGCCGATCGGTGGGTGGCGCCAATCACTCGGGGACCGATGAGAGGGGAGGAAATTCGTGGGAGAGGCACCGATGAGAGGAGAGGAAAGAGAAGGTGGTCCCTATCAAATCAACCAATCACAGCTTTCCTTTTTTTTTTTTTTTTAAAAAAAAAAAAAAACCAATTCACCTAAGAGGGGAGTGGCGCCATCAAATTGGGGTGTTAGGGGAGTTTAAGAGAGGAGTTGACGTGGCACACGGGGATTGGTTTGGCGTAAGAGAGGGGACTCACCTATTAGGTGAGCACCCCCTTCACCCTAAGGGTGTTTGAATCACATGTTTAAGGACGGACACGTACATGAGATGAGACGGATACGGAAAGAGGAGAAAGGAGAGTACATAATGCTTTATAACACTAATATTTGGTATAAGGATAAAGGTCTGAGAAAACCCATAAAAAAGTGAAATGCTCACATGTCTAAAGGGTTGGGTTATATATCTCTTTATAGACATAAAATTCAGTTGATTTTTAACATTCATGTGTTTTCGTGTCGTAGGGCCGGACCTATAGTACAAGTAATCTAGGCTTGGATATAGGACCTTCAAAAAAACAGGGCCTCTACTTAAAAAAAAATTAATATGCTAACTATTAATATTAATGCAAATTAATGTTTTAGATTTGTTTGATTTCTTATACAAGCAAAGCACATGTATTATAGTTGTGTTAGATTTTTTATTGGTTCTAAACAGGGATAAAAAAGTATCGTTTATAATAATCAAAGAAGGAAAAAAAACCCCAAATTTGTATTTTGCATTGGGCTTCGAAAAAGGTTGGAACGGCCCTGGGTGTTGTATAGCGTTTATACCATTCCGCCGTTATTAATGGTCCTTATTATACTTAACCACGATACTTGAGAGTGAAGCACCGGATAGAGAAAGCTCATGATAGAGAGAAAGGGGAAAATTTTCCGTTTTTTTTCTTGCCATTTTGTATATTAATATATTTGTTGAAAGATTCTAACCGTTCATTTTTATATTTTATAGTTTACAGTTAGTCACTGAAAATTACCTACTACCTTTAAATTTAAAAAATAAGAATCACCCTTTAGTTCTTTTTTTTTTCTTTTTTGAACTATAAATTTTAATTTAAATTTTAAAAAATAAGAATCACCCTTTAGTTCTTTTTTTTTTTTTTTGAACTATAAATGTTAAAAATAACCAAAATAAAGTATTCACTTCATCTAGAAGAGAGACAAACCAAATTTTCGAATAATTAATCTTTAAAAATTGAACTCAACGATGCATGTTTGTTTAGAAGTCATTGTCACTGGTCTAATTAATTAGCTAACTGTTACCAGTGTTTGTTTGGAAACCATATTATCTATGACTTTTTAGTAACGAAGGATCCTTAAAAATCTTCAGCTAGCCTGGCAATCCCCGACAACCACTTTGCTCCGCTGTAATGCTACCAAAACAACACCACCCTCCAACTTCAACAAAAAAGCTAATAATCTCCCTTGTGTTTAATTGTCTGCTATTTCGTTATACTTATTCTTCCCTTAAATAAATGTTTCTTCTTTCAACCATTACAAAGCCATGCGTTATACTCTCAGATGGGTGCGTGTGATATGTTGTGGCTACACGGGATTGCGAGGAACACGGTGTTGGCCCTCTCATACCGCAAGTTTATAGTGTGGAGATGGTGGTCACCCCGCTCATCACTCAACTTAACACATTCAATATATGCCTCACAGCGTCTTTTTATTCAGTGACGAAGCTTGAAAATTTTCACCGGGGGGTCGGAAGTCACCGGACCTAAAAGTGTGTACCTAAAATTTTTATTTTTTATAAAACCGGGGGGTCGAAAACGTATATACCTAAAAAATTCTATACGAAACGTACATAATACTACTGAGCAAAAAGTTTGGGGGGTCGGGCGCCCCCCCCCCCCCTCTTCAGTGCTCCGCCCCTGTTTTTATTGGTGTTTATTTTTTTGTTTGTATTAAAAATTAAAAGAAGAGGTGTAAAAGAGCTGAGCCAAGTCAACTCGAGCTCACCTCATTGGTAGTTTTTCAAGCCTAAGCTTGACTTTCTATTATTTATTAATAATTAATTTATACTAGTTGTAATCAATGTTTTATATATATTTTAGTTATTTTTTATGATATTGTAAATAGTAATTATTACTATTTAAAAATATATTTAATATATTATATATAAACACAGTAAGCACTTGCAAGCCGTCTCGAGCTCGATAAGCGAAGATCGGGCTCGAGCTCGTTTAAGCTCGGCTCATCTTAAACTTTTCTTGAGCCGAGCTAGGCTCATTTGCATCTTTAATGGTGACTGGTGAGTGATGAGGTCATTACATAAATTGAGTGGTGGAGGAGTTGATGATGCGTTGAGGTGACGAGCATAACAGATTCAGATGGCCTAAGAGCTTACAACTTTAAGGATCAGTTGTGAGTAAGTTAAACGTAAGGGTCCATTTGGTCAATATCTGAAACATCAGGGTTGGGTTTATATTCACCGACAATCATTAAGTTGTAGGTATGTAAATTCAACGTACGACGCAAAACTGTGCACCGTACACCACCCACTCCACAGGTGAAGTGACAAAATGGATATAGACGCAAGATATGTCCAAATCAGTGGGGTCCAAATCTTTCAATCAGTTGATCTTGATCCCCTGTTTGTTACCCCCACATGTTCCGCGTGGACCGTTGTTGACTTTATTAAAGTGGACGGCAATACATAGTTATGGGTCATTGTTCTTCCTTGCTTTCTACTTCCTTACTTTTGTGGTAAATTTTCCAATTTAATTCAAGTGTGTGTAAGACAATTTTAGGAATGAAAGAGATCAAATATTAGTCTTTAAACATTTTTATTTGTATATAGTTCTAGAATCCATATATAGTTTTATAGTTTTAGAATATAAAAGATTTACATATGTGAGCAGGATGAGTAATGAGCCGGTTATAGGTAATCTGTCTTATCCTCGGTTATATAACTCAGTTCCGTGCTCGTCGAGTATTTATTACACATTACCCATCGGGGTTGCGGCAGTGGCGGAACCAGAACGATTTAGTTAGGGCGTCATCATAAGCTTATATTCTATACTGGTTCAAATTTGAGGGTCCATCTCTAAGTTTGTTCTTCAAAAACTCAAAATTTATAAATAAAAATTCAAAAAGTTCCGGTGACCGCAGGGTCAACGGACCCTCTTGACTCCCCTCTGGTTCCGCCCCTGGTTTGCGGGTATACTCATTTATTGTTATGCATGGTAAAAATCACTCGTTGTAATGTCCGTTACTAGAAATCATATCTTAAATCCATATAAAAACGACTTAAGACTAATGATGTTAAACTACATTTCCAACAATTCTATAATTTTACAAATTTTAAGTTTTAACAACCTTAATATGTTGTCTATTATTTTTTTTAAAGACTATATAATATATTTATATATTCGGCTTTGATGCAGATACATGGGTTTGGGTAATATGACAGGTATCGCCTAACTGAAACTTGAGCTAAAACTCATCCCGTATTAAATCAGTAGAAAGAACCTATTGGCGAAGAAGTTTCCGCTAATGCTCACTCATACGCAATGGAACGAATTGTAAAATAATCGCTCCGCTTTTGTTCACTCATATAGCCTATGTGATGGGACAAAAAGAAGTCACAATGATTTTAGTAGCCCACTTGCTATTAAAATTACTCGTGTGGACAATAAATAAGTTCACCTTGGCTTAACGTGTATACAAATTTAACCAATGGCTCAAGTGAGTACGAGTGAGTCTAAGGTTCCATAACATCCCTAAATTTTCAAATCATGTTTTTTCTTTGATTTCATATAAAATTTATACTAAATACATTTTATAAGCATTGTTTAAACCATTAAAACAAGAAAGTTGAACATGTGAACTTCTTCAGTTACATAAGTTTATATAAATTATACCAAGGATAGGTTCTTATGAATACATAGTATGCACATGAGTATGTAGTGTTGCTACACAAGATATAATTCAAAAGGCCCATGGTAAATATATGTTAGGCCGGAGGGTATGGGGGCGTCACCCTTGCCATCTCAGCCTCTATGGCGTCTGGGTGGTGGCGCCACCCCACACCATTGATTTCAAGGTGGGGCGCTATAGGTGGGGCGCCAGCATGTTAACGAGGAAGAACCATTTGTTCAGGTGGGGCCCACTTGATTTCATCCAATCAAATTTTTTTTTAATTTTGTTTAATATGGGGCTTTATCCCACACCTTGCAAATTAAGGGAGGGCGTGATAAAACCTCCTGGCTGACGTGGATCTTACGTGATGCTGACGTGTCCTGATAAAGCCTCTAGAGGCTCCATCCCACACCCTGTAGCTTATATACTTTGTTGTGCTAAAACAAGGTCTTTACAATCCCGAGACATTAATTTCGTGGGTTTTGTGATGCCTCTTCACCTACATCATACTCACATGAATAAACTAGTTTAATACCCGTCCGGTGGACGGGTTTTTAGCGTCGTAATTAGGGATGAGCAAATCGTTCCCGGTACCGAACCGGTACCGGTACCGAATTTACCGAACCGGTACCGGTACCGAATTTACCGAACCGGGTACTTTTTCGGTACCGATTCGGTACCGATTTTTAGCATTTTCGGTACTGGTTCGGTACCGGTACGGTACCAGTTCGGTACCGGTATTTACCGGTTTTTACCCTCAAATACCGGTACCGAACCGTACCGAACCGGGTATATTCGGTACCAGTACCCACTTTTGAGGATTTTCGGTACTGGTTCTTTCGGTACCGGTACCGGTACCGGTTCGATACCGGACGATACCGGTTCGGTACCGGTATTTACCGGTTTTTACCCTCAAATACCGGTACCGAACCGTACCGAACCGGGTATATTCGGTACCGGTACCCACTTTTGAGGATTTTCGGTACCGGTTCTTTCGGTACCGGTACCGGTTCGATACCGGACGATACCGAGGTCATCCCTAATCGTAATGATATAATTATTTTTTTATTTACATAATAAAACATTATTTGTTTAAAAAGATCCTAAATGTATGGAATGTTTCATCAAAATGTAATATTTACACGTATAATATGCCTAAAAATCCGAAAAAGCAAGGTTTGAGGTAATTTCAATCAATTGGATGGCATTAAGCTAGTCTTTACGTGACCATATATTGACTGATACAAGCAGTGCCGTGATGGCGCAATTGTCTTAGAGGATCAGATGTTGCGTAGGGAAGGGGCCAAATGGTTAAACTTACTAAATTACAGCTCCAGAGCAAATCAAAATAACAAAAAACTTAGGCTTGTGCTTGTTATAAGCTCAAGCAGAAGAAAAAACTTCAAACCAGTTGCGTGGAACAAAAAGGGCTAATTTAACAAATACCCAATTAAAAAACTATAAATGAAAATCAAATTACAATTGCTCCTGTTTAGTAGTATAAACAAACATGAAGCACAAAATGATATAATGCATACTACCTCTGCAAACTTCTCGTCCGCATTACTATGATACTCTTCCACCAGCAGCACCAACATAAAACGACCTACAAGAAATGTGACAATGACCACTAATAGGTTACGAAGATTAGAGAAATAAATTGGGTTATGTTATCTACAATGGGTAATAGCATAATGAAACATGACTTGTTTTTACGCATTATCTGACCCGACTATCATACTATATAAAGTTATGCAAGGAAGAGACAGTATTGGTCTATATCAATCGGAATCCAAATCTTAGGATTTATGTATGATTCTCAAATTCCAAATAATTATTTAGCAAATTGGTAAAAATGGGTTGTGTTCGATTTGACCCAGATTATGTGTATCCGGATTTTGACATGAATAAAGATATAGTTCGTGTTCCACAATCTACCCATCAACCCGTCAACCTGCAACTCGCCAAGCCACAACCCGCTAACCCTACACGATTGACACACCTAGTAAATTTATCTAGAGTGAAACTTACAAGTGTGTTAGATTTAAAGGCAGCCTGTATGGAAGTTCATTGTAAATGTTGTTGCTAAGATCCTTAGTATTAAAAGAACCAAAATTTAGAAAAGTAGGATGTGTGAATTATAAAAAGTTCATGTAACTTTAAAGCTACATTATAAATAAACTTACACTTGCTTCAAGTGTAGTCAAAACTCAAAAGCAAAGAAAGGGTCTATGTACTTACTGGGCTAGGGATCGTGTAATAGGGGGACTGTATGCGGATGAAAATGCATAATTATGTAAGGCCTCAAGCAACAACATTTTTTCTTACAAAGCCTCTTTTTCCCTTGATTGGCTATGTATGATCCACACCTACAACAAATAAAAACCAAATACACTAAAATATTTTAGAAACATGAATCATTATACATCTGTAAAGATCCAAGACACTGTACAGGTTGCATAATTTTGTAGACCAATATATATATATATATATATATATATATATATATATATATATATATATATAATAAACTGCTCCCCATATCTAAAATCCCCATGACACAAGAGCAACCCGGGCAGCACACGGAAACCAAGTTTCCCATGTAAATTGATCATAATATAAGCAAAAATATATGGCATTCCATAACCAACACCACCGATTCCACCTTTATAGAAGCTCTCAATGACACTTCTGAACCTAGGCCTATTTCCTCAATTACTTTTCTGAACTCATCATCAGTCCAAGTCTTTGGCACATTACCTATGAATTGTCTGTATATGTATTCAAAGAGTGAACACAGTGAACACCTGAAGCCCGTACCATGCAAAGAACATCATAAAACTGAGTACCAAATCCAGAAAATGCCTAACAAATAAGCAAAAATTTATAGCTTTATACCTTAAAATCTTTGTTATGTAGTTCTTCAATGGCCTTTTGAACATCATCTTTACTTCTAAATGCCACAAATGCAAAACCCTTACCTTCATTGGTCTCCATATATCTCACCAAACTTACCTGAACAATCACACAGAAAAATATATATTTAAAAAATAACAATAAAACACAATCTTCTCATTAAATAATTACCGTTAGAGCTGACCTAAACAACATCCCCAAAAGGTTCACAAACTTCACTCAAATCTTCCTCAACCACATCCTTAGAAAGCCCCCCAATGAAAATCTCAGAACCATGTGGTGGCAAAGTAAGCAGCCCAACATGCTTTTCTTTACCACGATCATCATCAGCTTTTTCCTCTTAACTACTCTTCAACATCATCATCATTCATCCATCTCCTCATAGTTGCCAACCTCTGATCCATCTGGTCCTCAATGTCATTGCTATCTGCCATAGTGTTTGCTCTGTTCTACAAGCAAATTTTTTGACATAAAACTGTATTTTAGCTTGCCAAATAACCAATATCACGGACAAACACGATAAGGAACCAAACAGGGTGGATTGGAAGAAGTGTTTTTTTTTTTTTGCAATTTAGAAAGCTGATATAAATGGCAATGATAAGGGTGAAATTGGGCATTTGTTTAGTGAATAATAGAGTAATACATTTGAGGGAATTATGTTTATATAGTTTGTGTGTGAGATAGACGGACATTTAGTTACGTTGCCTAATCGGCGTCCGAGATCGTAAATTGATACAAAACTGAACATGAAATAAAGGCTTAATCCTAAAGAGTACACAAAATTGAACTTCAAAAGGTAAGAAAGAGTGAACCTGCTTGGCTAAATTGATGCATATTCCCAAGCGATACCTGAAGATACATCGGATTTGTTCCTTCCCAAACAGAGTGTATTTGATTCTCCTATTTTTCCCCTTCCAAAAGCCGAACCCTTGAATAACATTAGATTTGAAGATATGAACTATTGCTTCTAAGGTACATTATATAATAATACCTCCTCAACTGACTTTAGAGCACTACCCAGGTTTGTAGGAGGTTGAGTTTTGGAGACATGGGCTAGAAAATGGTGGAGGTAACTACCAGGTAAGGAAACTGCCATGAACTGCAATCATAGCAGTTATTTTGGAGTTTAAGTGGCTGAGATTTAATCTCAGCATAATCCAACGGTGAAGATGGATTTCAAAAGTGGTTAGACTTAATGGGATCCATATATATATATAATTAATGTTAAGTAGGCATATGGGTTTTAAACCTGAAAATACCAAAAAAAAAAAAAAAGAGTAAACTGCCATTTTGGTCCCTGAGGTTTGGTCACTTTTGCCACTTTAGTCCAAAACTCAAACCTTTTGCATCTAGGTCCATGTGGTTTCAGTTTTATTACCATTTTGGTCCAAAAGTGAAATCAGGTCATATTTGTCTTATAAAATCCTGCTATTTTGTTAACATCTTATATGAAAATGATGTTACAAAACCATCATATATGTCTAGTAGAACCGTTGTAGATCTATGGTACTAGCATTATCACTTTAACGTTTGACTATCGTAGGAGAGACGATAACTACTTGTTGATTGTAGAACTAGTTATTGTAAGGACACCATATTTATATGGTGAACCGCAAAGCCTAACACAGTGCCTTTTGTGAAGTCAAAATTCCAATGTTCATCACATTCACCAACTTCATCAAGTTATGCATATGGAATGATATAAAATGGTTAAATCACTACAATTGTTCTCATGCATACGTTCAAAGTATAAATGTTACTATTCACCCAATTTTATGGCTATTCACATCCAACACTCACAAGGTTTATATTACTACAACTTTTACATAATCCACACACCTCACATACCTTTGGATCCAAATTACTACCCCTAATAAAATCATATAATGAATCTGAAACCTTTCACTACACACCCCATGTATGAAATTTAGTCTTTTTAGAATCCTAAAAAAATTAACCTAAGGATTCTAGGAACCTAAAGTAAAAAAAACAAGGGGTTAACCAATGATGAACTCTTGTTTAAGTCATGTTATGATCTAGCAGATCCAAATAACAACTTTAAGGAGTCTCAGTTAAATCTACACAAACTTAATATGGTATAACTCTGAGGTGGTGTTTGTTTTTTGGGCAAAAGCTCTTCTGAGCACTTATGTCTGCGTTGCGCAGACGCGCGCAGACCTTTGGGTCCTGCAGCTTGTTTGTTTTCTTGAAGAGCTCCTCACTAAAAACATCTTCCTCACCTCTTCCCCACGCAGACATCAACCCAAGTCTTCAAACCTCTTCTCCCTCCAGCCACACCACCTCCTCTGCCACCACCTCCACCTCCTCTGCCACCTCCTCCGCCGCTCACCTCCACTCCGCCACCACCTCCACCTCCTTCAATATTTGAAACGCATCAGAGCTACACATTTGAAACGGATCAGATCTGCAAAGTCCATATTTGCAGCAACAACACCATCATCATCATCTCAATTTTCACAAAGGAAAGTTATTTAATTAAACATATCATGTGAGGAAAATCATCAGCACATACTCTAATCAGAATCAAGTGGCAAGAGATTGACAACTCTACTCCATATAACCAATATCTCACTCGCCGGAGCTTCACATGCCTGAGCATAAACACAAGAAATCCGGTGACAGTGCCCTTTTTTTCGGCCAATCTTACAGGCATGGTTGTAAAACAAGGTTTCCAAGGCCGAGTACTCCCCGAGTAGTCGCTACAAGGTAGGCTGCCGAGGCGACTTTCTTTGAGTCCGCCTAATTACTCGGAGTCGGTCAAACGCGGTCAACATCAGCCAGAATTGGACCTAGTAGGTCAACTCGGGCCTAGTTTGACTTAAATAATAATAAAACAAAATTTCTATGCCTATCATATTAAAGAATGAATATCATTTTCATGTATTTTGTTATAAATATTAGTAAATTTATGTTATTTGACATATATTTCATCTCTAAAAAGTAATTTCTTTATGATTTAACATGTCCGAGTACTCCCCGAGTACTCTCCGCCTAGACCGAGTACTCTCAACTCCCCGATTGACCGACTAGGAAGCGCCTAGCGACTTTTGCAACCATGCTTACAGGTCTGTGGGTTTAGTAAAAGAATTATGGGTTTTGAATCGGGGAGATTTGTAACCTGACGATCTTGAATTTCTGAAGGGGGAAGAAGCCAAATTAGGGGCAAGTGGCAGTTCTCTCTCTTTTTTAGAAGTAAAAAAAGCAAACAGTCTTCTCCTTGCAGACTGCAGACCTTTGGTCCACCTCTTCTCCTGCAGATGTTTGCAGATATGGTCCGCAGACTGCAGACCTTTTACCTCTTCAAAAACAAACAACACCTAAGCCTTTTACTCTTGTGGTTTTTGTTTGCAAACCGCAATCAAATGGATAACAATCATTAAGTTTAAAAAGTTGACATAAATTTTATTATTACTATTTTTCGTTGTGAATATAGTTTTTGAAGTCCTGTTGTTATGAAAACTAGACATAGAACAATTCTATGCTTCAAATGACGGTTTTGAAGGTTTATTACTATATCACGATGAACACTTTTAAGTGGTTGATATATGGGATAGCATATATGTTTGAATACGAAGAAACAACAAATCTAAAGGGGTTTGGGGAGGGTTTTAGTTGTTTGTTTAAGGAATTGAGCCATAAGTGAGCGTATCATGAAAGAACTTTGATGACTTAATGTGTATCCGAGATCTTATCTTGAAAACATCCTTTGAACGTTTTCAAAAGCTTTATCATGGTAGTATTCATGAAAATCAAACAAAGATCATTTGAAAGAGAGTGTTGTTGGAAATGGCAACCATGACAGTATGTTACAACAAATTACATGTACTACATGGCAACCAATCATGTGGCGTTGTGTACGAATCTCATTTCAGCTTAATACTTATAAAACACTTAAACTATAACAACCATTACACCACTTGAACTCCATTGTCAACCTTTAGGAATAAGAAGGGATGTAACAACATAGGAATGCCAAGACTGGACATTTCCATACCAACCACTTCGATCTAAACTATGTCATTCACTTTTATGAACCTGTTCATGGTTTTATGCTAACATCTTTGAAATTTAAAAAACAAAACGACAAAAAAATGTTCATACACGTGTTCCACTTCTCAATCATTATTTGTTATGACTGTTGGTGCCTGTATCCACCTCTTCGGCATGGAAAAGAACAAGTATATGCTAGAAAATGCAACATCAGTGATATGCATTGAACATCACTCATACACGTGTTGTCCTTTACGTGTTATTTGAACTTTGTCAACATTCTTCAATAAGAATGAAAGAGAATAACATGATATGTGCGATTGATGACAACACAATATATCCACATCATGCCTTGTGATTAAAAAAGCATCCCCCATCATGAGTTTTATGGGTAACCTTTTTAAGAAGATATGAAAGGAGAAATTATAAAGGAGAGTGAAAGAAATATGAACTTCAAGAGATGAACAGTAATTACAAAAGCATATGCAGTTCAATAGAAAAGTACCAATGCAGTTATGGTCTTTTTTGCAGTGGCAATATGATCTTAGCGCAACACTTCTTGGAAATCTTTTAACTTTATATGGTCACATCATATTAAATGTTGCATGCTAATTACGTGTAAAATTGTGGAACATTTTACGCTATATTGTGGAATATATGACGTTTGTTAATTTACGTGTTTTAGGTGTGTTAGTTTTAGTAGCTTTGGAACACGGTTATCTTGTTTTAAATTTATAAGAAATGATTATTACTTCGACTAAACACACACAATAGGCAAGTGTATCTATCGTCTGTAGTAGAGTTTATGTAGAAACCAAGTATCGAACCCAAAGGATACGACTTTTACTACTCAACTTTTAAATTACCAACCAATTAGTTACTTATCTTTTGCTTGGTTTGTTAGTAGATTAAATATAGAACCATAAAATAAATGCAAGTAATAGAAACAAGTGGATAATATCAAGATCACAATGAGCATTGTTTCGGGTTTTCGAATCCACTTGGGATGAATTATAGTTAAGTTATTAGCAAGTGGTGTAGTGAACTTAATTGAAAAGACTCGGCTCCTAGCTAATGTTACCGGTGGGTTTTTATTAAGATTACAAATTATATTTTTAAAGTTAAAATGGAAAGACCTCGGTTAAGGTTACCTAAAGCTTGTTTATAAATCCATCAACCTAGGTCTAGTTTAAAGACACTCAACTACTCTTCTTCTACAACATTGTACCTTGCGACCTTTATAATCGTGGTCCTTTTTTGGGTCCTACAAAGGCATAGATACTTGGTAGTAACGTTGCTAATGTGACTTGTTCTAAACTGTGGTGATTGATTTTTATTTAACGGGTGAAAACTATAATAACAAAAAAATATAAAGACGTATACATTTTAACATGAGTTTACCAACTCTTGGTCTGCACCAAAGCCTAACATATAGACTAGACAAGTCGCTCAACAAGTTTTAGCTTATCATTGAAGCCTGGTATGTAGATCATACATGCTTCAATGAAATTCTTGATAAGTGAGGGTTAATCACAAGATGTGTAAACACAAATGGGTTAACCACTACTAAAATGGGACCCCATACTAGTATATTATGGGTTGTCACACACCATGAGTGTACTAATAGGCTTCACACCACTAAGTTTACTAAGAATACTTATAAGATCAAGGACCAAAACTAAAGAAAAAAATCCCATTAACAATAAATAAGGGTAGAAAGAATTGTCAAAAACAGAACACACCACTTTGCCAAAGATTAAACAATTAATTAAAACCAAGCTTCATCTACAACCCACGCAATACAAGAAGTTTAGCCAAGAACGGTCATACAAATATGTCCACAAACAATGATCATTGAAAACATCATGATGGATCAAGTATAAGAATCAATAACTTCTTGAAGGTTGTTGATTACAAGTTCTCTCTCTATCAAACTAAGCTATTATAAGTGATTTGGTGTAGTGATCCTAAACTACAAGTGACCTCTCTAGATCAGATAGTATATGTGTGAAAAGTAGGTGAGGATAGTGTGGAATGGGATGGTGAAAATGGGCTGTAAAAGCTACTATTTATAGGTTGGTTTAATGAAATTATGCACTACCGTGCATAGGTAGGCATCACCTCGCCTCGTCCTTTGCCCCGACAGAACCTCTATCTCTTGTATCTTTTGGTACCATGTTGTATTATTCTGTTTTAGGCATGGTCGTGCCTAGGGTGTTTCACGGCCGTGCATGGGTAGGTGTCCAGACACGGGCTTTAGATGGTGTTAGCTTTGTCGGATCTTGAAGCTTCTGATCTTTGTCTTTATCTTCGATGGTCGTGCCTAAGAGGTTCACGACTATGCCTTCGCACATCGTGGACTTTGTTGACCAAACTGAGTTGACTTGTTGACTTCTTGCTGTTGGGTTGGTATGCACAGTTATGCCCTGATGCGTGTGTAGTGTTATAGGTTTTTATATATATTTTAAGCCGTTTACACTTTTTAGCCAAGTTTTAAATTTATAAAACACGATATTTACTAACACTAAACACACATATGGGCAAGTGCACCCATCGTGGACGTAGTATAGTGTTGGTAAGATACTGAGGCCGTCCTATGACACAAGAGCTTTTAGTACCGGTTTATCCTCAACGTCTAATCAAATCAAAAAGTTAGAAAAATGTTTTAAACTAGAAAAATAAAACTGACTAATAATGCTGAAAAGTAAAATAAAAATAAAAACAGATAAACAAGATGAATCACTTGGATCCGACTCGTGTATAGTGTAACCTCTGATTATTTCCGCACTTTTTGCACTTTTTAAGAGATTATCTTAGTTATTATAGTAGGCCCCTCTTTTGAAGGTGACGTTACCCTCAACCCAGTAGTTTGAGTCAGCAAGGATACAATCCTAAAGGGTCGGATTATTGAAAGATAATTAATTAAGTTATTAATGCATAATATGGTAGGCCTCTCTTTTGAAGGTGACGTTACCCTCGGCTAAGTAGTCTAAGTCAGCAGAGATATAGTCCTAAGTAGCCGGGTTAAAGTTTTAATAGTAGCTTACTTATGAGGGGATCAAAGAGTTTGAACCCCCGCCATCCAATACCGGTGGGTATTTAAGGAGATCCTACTAAATTTGACCCAGGTCCTTTGCAGGATCTATACACTGAACAATGGCAAGACTCTTACCAAACCGTTCCCTTAACCCCCGACCAGGTAGCCAACATATCTCCATATAGACCGTGGAGATATGAATGGTGAAAATCTTTTATTTTATATAGACAGTAAAATAATGCCAAGACACTACGGACAAACGATAAGGAAGAATCACCTTCAACATAAGAAACTAGTTATTAAAGTCATTAATACATAACCAAATAAAAAGTGCGAAAAGATTAAAAATAAAAAGTATTACACTAAACACTTGTCTTCACCTAGTGATGTAAGAGACTTAGGCAAACATGGCTTTTGATTGTCAAGAACTCTTACGATCAATCTTGGATCCCGAGACGACTCACACACTCTATGATGGATGATGGATGATGGTGGTGGATGATGGTGTTGTGATGGTGGTGGGCGGTGGGTGAAGTGTGAGAGAGGTGGTGTGCCAAGGGATGGTTTGCAAATGAGCCAAGCACCCATATTTATAGCCTGAACAGCAGCTCGGGCATGGCCCCGTGTCCATTGGGCACGACCCCGTGTCCATCCTCATTCTCTTTCTTCATTAATTGCAGTTTGTCTGCATTAGTTGACCACGCCCCCGTGTCCGTTGAGCACGGCCCCGTGTGCAGAAGCGTATCTGTACTATCAAGATTTCCCTAGATTCTGCGAATCTTAGAGTTGACCACGGCCCTGTGTCCGCTGATCACGACCCCGTGGTGGGCGATAGAAGCTTTTACAACTTTGTCTTTTCTGCTGACACTTGGGCGCGCCCCCGTGCTCATTGAGCACGGGGCGTGTTCAGCCTTCTGTTCTCTTGTTTTGCTTGGGAAGATGTTGTCTGGGAGGTCGGGCATGCCACGTTTGTTCCTTTTATTGTATTTATGTTAGATTTAGCTGCCTTTTTGCTTCTTTTGTTCATTTGAACTCATTTATTCCTGAAAATACAAAAGGAAGACAAAAACACACTTTTTCCAACATTAGTACTAAAAAAAGGGTTAGTTTTATGCCTCATTTGATGTAATTTATATGTTGCATTTTGTGCACATCAAATATCCCCACACTTGAATCTTTACTTGTCCTCAAGCAAAACTCTTTATAATGTGGCTTTTACACTCCCAAATGGAAGGGTAGAAGAGAAGATTTTTGGGCTTGTCATAGAGTGTCGGGATTTCCAAGATTCTTTATTAAGTTTTATTTTTATTTATTTACAATCCTACTCATCATGATTTATTAAAAACATTACATAAGATAAATTACTTATTAGGGAATAACATGCCTTTTTAAAATTCCATATATATACAAGTTCACATACCTTACGAGGGATCACTCAACACTCGGCCGAAGATGTATTTTTAGTGAATCACTCGAGAGCGGCATGGAACTTACTCCTACCATAAGCTTGCCAAGCAGTCAATCCTCCTCCTTTTTAACTATACACCTTTGTAAATATCAAGAGGACTTTTGGGGTGAAGGGTTAGGCTTTGGCTAAAGGTGGGTGGTTGGGTTAGTGGTTAGTAAAAAGAGCGAAAGGCGTAAAAAGCATCGGTTTTTCGGAAGACTTTTTATTTTTCATAACTTTTTATTTTGATGAAGCATTTCTTTCAAACAAAGTTATTTTTTTTTGATAAACTTGGTTGTTTATTTCTTTTGGCTTCATCATCATCATCATCATCATTAAGTCATAAGAAAAACCGAGCCTTGTTACTAAAATAAAGGGTTTAAAATGAAAAAGGGTTTTGGTGGGTAAAAGGGTGTTTGTTTGGGTTAAGAAATGAAAAGGTTTAGGCTCAAAGGGGTTAACTAGGGGGATTTTGGGTAGGTGGTAAAAAAAAAAGAAAAATAATGGTGTAGAAATAAAAAAAGGGTTAGTTCTAATGCCTCCATCATTTACTTACTCGGGTTTAAGTTGGTAAGGACCGGGAATGTATCGTCGTGGCAAGTTCTAGAGTCGTAAGAACCAAGCGGCTATTCACACAAGAAACGAAAAATGAGCATTTAGTTTAAAGATATGTATTTGTATGCTCAATAAAGGCTCAAAACTCACTTTTTGTGGGAATGGATTTTTATGTGATCAAGTATATATAATCAAATTTTAACTAAACTTGTCATGTCGTTTCATAATTTTCTTATGTTGGTTCTTTTTATCACGACGCTATTGGTTGTAAATTTATAAGAATATAAGCTTTTTTTAGAACTTGAAATTCCCAAATTAAACCTAGAAGCGGTTCCAATAGAGTTTTGTGTAAGGCTTGTAATTGGGACTTGCAAGATTCAAGGTTTTAGCATCCCCCCCCCCCACATTTAAATTACACATTGTCCTCAATGTGTCCCAAAAATAAGTTTTTAGGTTGATTGAATGTGTAAAAAGGTGTGAAAAAGCAAAATTTTATGTTACTGGGCGTCTGGACACGGCCCCGTGTTCAGATCGCCAGTAACATAAATTGTTAAAAAGAAACAGAAGCCTGGGCACGGGGGCGTGTTCAGTGAGCACGCCCCGTGTCCAGTTACCTGAACTGGGCATTTTCTACAGATTGTGCAGCACGGGGCCGTGTAAGGCGGGCACGGCCCGTGCTGAACTTGCTGTTAATGAAGAAAATTTTGTCGGACGGCTCTGTTTTTGTGCATGGGGTGCTGGTTCAAGTTTCCCTTGTTATCCTTCACCATCTTGAGTGTGTTTTATTCCTGAAAATTAAAACTAAACTAGAAAACATAAAAATTAATCTAAGCTAAACTAAGGATAGTTCCGCGGAATGCCTCCGTGGTACGCCACGTTTATAAGGGTCCTTGGCTAGACCCAATGCCTGGTCATATGTTACCCAAGTGGGATGTTTTGCATCCCATGCTACACCGTCGGAGAGCATCATCCAAACTTGAGTCAATGACCTTCATGTAGTTGACCGGGTCGTCATCTTCTACTCATTTTCCGACTCCAAACTTCATTTCCACGTCCCCAATCCTCAATGTTAGTGTTCCATCATTCATATCGACCACTGCTTGAGCCGTAGCTAGGAATGGCCTCCCTAGGATGAGTGGCACTTCTGCATCTTCCTCCATATCTAGTATGACAAAGTCGGCCGGAAAGACAAATTCGCCGACTTTGACTAGTAGATTTTCAGCGACACCTTGTGGATATTTGACGGATCTATCGGCGAGTTGTATGCTTATTTTTGTAGGGCTTATTTTCCCTAAGCCGAGTCGGTTGAACATTGATGAGGGCATGAGGTTGATGCTTGCCCCGAGATCGGCTAGTGCATTACGAACGGGGGATTCCCCAATCGAGCAAGGAATTGTGAAGCTTCCGGGGTCAAGCTTCTTTTGCAGGAGTTTGTTGAGTACTAAGGCGGAGCATTCTTCACCTAAATTAACTAATTGCAATGATTCAATTTTCCTTTTTCCTTTTATGAGTGAGGAAGTCCCTCATAAATTTTGAATATTTAGGCATTTGAGTTAGGACTTCGATAAATGGAATATTAACATGCAATTGTTTTAGTAAATTTTCGAACTTTGCGAATTGCTCATCGGTCTTTAGACGAATTAACAGACCGGGGTATGGAACCGGAGGAGTCTTAGTAGGCTCCTGAATTGGTGGAGAAGCCTTCTCTTGTTGGGGCGGAGTTGTGGTCTGGCTTCTTTCAGTTGGCGGTAATGGAGCCTCTTCGGAACCCACGATACGGTTTCTCAATGTTATGAGATGTACTTGCGCTTTTGGGTTGGTTTCGGTATTACTTGGTAACGTGCCTTTTAGTCTCTCGGAGAAATTCTGAGCTATTTGATTTAATTGCTTTTCAATGTTTTGTATACTAGCTTGTTGATTTCTAAAATTCGATTCCAATTGTTGAAGTCGATCCGAGTTTTTCTTTTCGGTGTCGAAGATGAGGCGAGATACAGTATCTTCAAGCCTTTCTCTTCCACCTTGTTGTTGAGAAAAATTTTGTGACTTGACTCTTGGTTGTTGAACGTTTGTTCTTTGGTTTAGATTTTGTTGGTTACTACCATTGCCGGGTTCTCTCCAACCAAGATTAGGGTGATTACGCCATCCTTGGTTGTAGGTACCCGTTGGAGGACCCGACGGCCTAGGTCTATTATCAATGTAGTTTACCGACTCTGTTTGATCATCTATTTCTTTCATACAACTCCAACTTTCATGTGGCCCACCACACCCTTCGCAAGCCATGACCGAGGCTGTTTTTGCCATTTCTAGCTTTTTGATTTTTGAAGAAAGGGCCTCGATTTGGGCTTGTAAAGAAGTGCTTTCATCAACCTTATGGGCGCCCAGGGCAATAGATTTATTGCCTCAGGGAGTGTGCCACTGAAAATTGGTTTGAGCAATTTCCTCAATTTGATTATATATTTCATTTGGGCGACGATTACCTAAAAGTCCCCCAGAGCTAGAGTCAAGTGTTTGTCTTGTGTGTGGCAACAACCCATTGTAGAAAGTGGATACTTGTTGCCACACCGCAAGACCGTGATGAGGACACTTTCTTAGTAGCTCCTTGAACCTTTCCCAAGTTTCATATAAGGATTCCCCATCCTCTTGTGAATATGTATTAATTTCAGTCATTAATTTAGCCGTTTTAGCAGGAGGGAAATACTTATATAGAAACTTTTGGGCTAGTTCATCCCAGGTGTTTACCGAACCAACTGGGAGGGCATTAAGTCAAGCCTTAGCTCGGTCTTTTAGTGAAAATGGAAACATTCGAAGGCGGATGGCGTCGTTTGATGCTCCATTGATTCGAAAGGTATCACATATTTCTAAGAAATTAGTAATATGTAAATGAGGATCCTCGTCCGCAAGCCCATGGAAGGTTGCGGAGTTTTGAAGCATTTGTATCAAATGTGGCCGAAGTTCGAAGTTGTTGGCTTCGACATCGGTGCATTGATAGCGGCTCCGAGATTACCTACGGTGGGTCGTAGGTAATCCATGAGGGTACGTTGGTCCGCCATTGGAAGTGGGTCCCCCGAAACTTTCTCTTGGTTTTTAGCTTTAAGTCTCTTTCGTAGAAAGCGTTCGGGTTCGTCTAGGGGTTCTTTTATGTCTCTACTGGAACTGGAGCTCATACACTACGTGGAAAATGCAAATGTGGCGCCTGAGTTTCAAGTCCTACAATAAAAACAAAGAAGAACGTTGGTCAGAAGCTTCACCACGGCCCCGTGCTTAGATGAACACGGCCCGTGGTCGGAGATACAGTGATTGTTTTCTGGATCCCTGTTACTGGGGAGTTCGACACGGCCCCGTGTTGCACCGACACGGCCCCGTGCTCAACTCTCTGTAACTCGGAAAATAAAAACTGCCAGTAACAATGCTGGGCACGACCCGTGTCCGACCAGGCACGGCCCGTGCTGAGCTCTGCAGATACTGAAAAATTAAGAAAATCCTAAAAAAAAAACAGAAAAATTAGAAAAAAACGATTAGGCCGTTGATTCCTAACTTTCTTAAAATCCTTGTGTCCCCGGCAACGGCGCCAAAAACTTGATGCGTGTGTAGTGTTATAGGTTTTTATATATATTTTAAGCCCGTTTACACTTTTTAGCCAAGTTTTAAATTTATAAAACACGATATTTACTAACACTAAACACACATATGGGCAAGTGCACCCATCGTGGACGTAGTATAGTGTTGGTAAGATACCGAGGCCCTGTGTCCAGCCTCTTTCTCTTTCTTCATTAATTGCAGTTTGTCTGCATTAGTTGATCACGCCCCCGTGTCCGCTGAGCACGGCCTCGTGTGCAGAAGCGTATCTGTACTATCAAGATTTCCCTAGATTCTGTGAATCTTAGAGTTGACCACGGCCCCGTGTCCGCTGAGCACGACCCCGTGGTGGGCGATAGAAGCTTCTACAACTTTGTCTTTTCTGCTGACACTTGGGCACGCCCCCGTGCTCATTGAGCACGGGGCGTGTTCAGCCTTCTGTTCTCTTGTTTTGCTTGGGAAGATGCTGTCTGGGAGGTCGGGCATGCCATGTTTGTTCCTTTTCTTGTATTTATGTTAGATTTCGCTGCCTTTTTGCTTCTTTTGTTCATTTGAGCTCATTTATTCCTGAAAATACAAAAGGAAGACAAAAACACACTTTTTCCAACATTAGTACTAAAAAGGGTTAGTTTTATGCCTCATTTGATGTAATTTATATGTTGCATTTTGTGCACATCATGCCCATAACCATGCACGACTGTGCCTATCTGGTACTTTGCTGATTTTTTGGAATTCTGGATTTTTATCTCGCTTTTGCTCGTTTTTCGCTTCTTTTCATCCAGATCCCTTAGAAGCCTGCAATTATCACATAAGAACGATTTAGATAATGTTTCCAATGATAAAGTTATAAAAAGTACCATAAATTGGGGGTAAATATATATTATATATATATATATATATATATATATATATATATATATATATATATAGGTACAGGATCAGGAGAAAACGCCCTAATGTGTGAGAACGGTGAGAACAGATCTTGGCCCAACACGTGGCACACGACATACTGAAGGGCGGAGGGGCTTTTTTGTCCTTTTATATTCTTTTTTTCAATTCGTCTCACAACACGGCTCCATTTTTTTGGCGTTTAACAAACACATGGCGTTTTTATTGTTTTTTTTTTAGATCAGGAGCATAGTAAATATTTTGGCGTTTATGGCGTCCCCAAATTCAATAAAATCATTTACTAATTATAACTTCTTTTCCTCCATAGCGTTTCCCAAATTCAATAGGCATTTTTGTAGATTTCCACAGTTCATATATGTTATCAAGGTAAATTTCTTTGCGTTCATGACGTTTTTAAATTCATTAGTAATTTAAAAAAGTACAGATAAGACGAAATAAAACAAAAAACTAATAGTCTTCTGTGGATGGTATTAAATCAGAGATGTAATCGTCGCTTTGTTCATCACCCTCCTCAGACTCATCATCATCATCTTGTTCATTGGCGTAAAACCCCATAATCTCGTCTCTTCTTTGTTGCATCTTATACTTGAATGTATTCGCTGGATATAACATCGTTTCGAAGGTGCTAAATCACAGAGTTGTTCAATAAGATGTAGTCTATCTGTGTTCAGCACTTCGTCCATCTAGAATATGTGGCGTTTTTGGTGAAGGTGTGGAGTGTGAAGCTTTTGTTTTGCTGTTGTACTTATATAATGAGTTTTTTTAGCGCCAGGTAGATATTTGTTTTTGGCGGTAAAAAAACATCAGTAATTTTTTTGATGTGTATTTTTTGTATCAATTGTTGTGCTATGTAGGATTCAGGCCTATAAAGTGACAAGCAATTATGGTGTTTTGAAAAGATAAATAAATTCAATTTCCCATGTAGTGGCTTTTAATATACTAAATGTTAGAAATAATGTTTCCGTCTCTTCATTTTACTGTTTGCAGTTACTGTTTTGTTCAGTTTCATCTGTTAAGGCTGTAACACTTCCCATCTTTTCAGGGTTTGGCATTTTGTTTTTTTTATCGCGTTTAGATAAAGATGGCACGTTGTTTTATACATTGTTTTAATGGCGTTTAGTCAATTATTGTTGGTTTTAATAATACATTGTTTGGCATTTTTTGGCTTTTTATATAGTAACAACATGCTTTGCTAGCATCTGTTCTCACAGTTTTCATACTATTAGCCATTTTGGTGTTTGTTGTTTTTGGCGTTTTATAATCAAATTATTTTTAAAAGATATAATGTATTTTATTAGTAGAGAATTAGATAACAAACAACATAGAATTAGATAGCAAACAATAGAAAATGAAAAAAGAAATAAAAAATGCTAATCTAATTTCTCATCCAAATCTTCACTGTCATCAGCCTATTCTTCTTGAATTTGTTTTTGCGTTTTGAACCTTTGAATACCTTAGCTAGATGCCAATTTTTCCTACATAACGCCCGTCTTTAGACGAAGCTTATTAGTGGCATCCTGTATTTTGGTGTGATATATTCTTGTTTGGTGACATGTGGTTGAAGATCAACGCCAGATTGGATATGCTATTATAATAATGGAGTCTAAAATAGCATTTACACTGGTATCGATTCCTTCATGCCATCAATATATTCATCAAGAACAAAGCTCACATGATGACATATCACTGTCATCGGTCTCTATTTCTTGAATATTTGTCCATCTCATTCAGCAAAAGCTTATAGAGATACCCACCTCAGAGAATAATCCATTCAGTGAAACTTCATGCATAACAATACTGGATATAGAAGAAACGAGTTTTGCCATCTGTGGTTTTTTTAACTATTTTTTTGGCGTTTTAAAGTGTGTGGTTTCTAGGAAACATGGCGTTTGTTTTCTGGGTTTGATCAATTGATTGTGCAGAGACGTCTCTCTTATAGGATGTTTTGACGCGTATTTTAGGCGAGATTTTATTATAATAAATGATACTAATAAAGTAACCGTCTTTTCAGTTTACTGTGTGTATTTACTGTTTTGTTCAGCTTTATCAGTTTAGGGTATTTCCAAGTTTGGCGTTTTTTAATGGCGTTATGTAGACGAAGATGACAAAATACAATAACAGAGAAAATATTAAATAGGAAAAATATTTTTTTATTATTTTTTGGCGTTTTGTATGCAATGACTTTTGTAGTATTTTTTGGCGTTTTGAAACTAAGGGGATAAATATAGCATTTTATTATCTTAAAAAAAGATTACACAGAAGAAAACAAAAAATAAATAAATAAAAATTAAAACTCCTCGTCAGATGGTACTTTATCTGAGAAGTATCCATCACTTCCTTCGTCTTCTTCATCGGAGTCTTCTTCTAGTCTATCATCTAATTCATCACTTTCATTTCACTTTCATTGGCTTCTTGTTGTTGAAGATTCTGAAGCCTCCATTTGAACATGTCCTGCATCAACGCCATTTTTAAGTCCATGTTTGTGTTCAAACACGTGGCGTTGTGCAACTCTTCCATGAACCCAACCCCCTGCTTTGTCATGATGTCTTCAAGCAGGTAGTCTTCCTGCTCTTCGTTGTTACATATAACGGTCACCATGTTTGTTTCCTCATCAAAACGTGGTGATATTATGACTGGGTCCATTTTTCCATCTGCTTTGCTTGGTCCAAATTTCCTTGTTAATGTTCTCATAAGCTTATGTGTTTCATCACATTCGTTATCCAGAACGATGCCAAACGATAGGACACCCCTCTGTACATCTTCTTCCATCTTCAAAATTGCTTTGATTGTCCTAACATACACCCTCCTTCTGTTGTCAAAACGTATGACGAATCTTCTCATTCTCATAGTGTATCACCACGAAACGATGGTTGCCATTTTTGGCGTTTTGATCAAACTTGGCGTTTTTTGTAAAAGTTTTTTTAGAATGATGGATTGAATGATTATAGAAGCGATGTTTGACGTCATTTATATAATGATGTTTTTGGCGCCTAATTTAGGAGAGAATTTCTTCTAATAAATGTTAATAATTGAATTATATTTATTAACAGTTACTGTGTTGTTTCTTCTTCCTGTAATCTTCAACGCGTTTTATCACTAATCTTTGGCGTTTTGTATTAATGACGTTTTATTTGTTTTGAATGGCGTGATATCATGTTAGTTGGCGTTTTGAATTTTTGAGCAGTAAAAGACCTTTTTACCCTTAATGAAGCACGTCCAGTTAATAAAATTGGTGTTATTTACGAAAATGCCACCGCGCCAATCTCGTCCATAGATTGTTTTGATCTGACGATCCATAATTGTTCTCACACTTTTCACAGTTTTCCCTAAATCCTGACCCTATATATATATATATATATATATATAGGACAAAGATCCGTTAGGAACCACCCCTTATTGCGAGAACCGCGAGAACCAGTGTGAACACAAACAGTAATTCCTAAAAAAATCTAAAAAACACCCAAAAAATTTTTTTTTTATTTTTTTACTATTTTTTTTGAAAAAATCGCTATATTTTGTTAATAAAAAAAAATTTCAAAAAAAAAAAAAATTTCGAGTAACAGTTATCCATGCACATGTGCATATGTGTCGTTTCTTTGTCAAATTCCGTAATTCATTACAAATAATAGTCAATTGCACTTTCATTTACACTACTACGTGTAATACACTATCTTTTACATTACCAATGTTAGAAATGCACATGTGCATCTATATGTATCAACAGGAAATAAGGTGTTTTGGTACACTACTTTCTCTTTCATCTATCATTCCATCCATAATACACAAGCATGCACATGTGCATTTCTGTCATTTCTTTGACAAATTCCATAATTCATTACGTATATTAGACAATTGCACTTTCATTTACACTACCATATGTAATACACTACTTTTTACATTACCAATATTAGAAATGCACATGTGCATTATATGTATCAACATGAAATAAGGTGTTTTGTTACACCACTTTGAATACACTTTCCCTTTCATCTATCATACCATCCATAATACACTACCATTACCTCCTACCATCCATAATACAATACCATTACCTCCTACCATCCATAATACAATACCATTAACAATATTTTCACTTTATTACATGTATGTAAACACCATTTATACCATCCAATTAACATATTACATAAAAAATTGACAACTATAACCAAACCATCAACCACTAGATATAACTAACCAAAAAACATGTATATGGGTCTACTTCTCCATTCAAAATCACAAACTTTTTGTATCAAAACACGTTATATCATGGTTATACCTAATTATGCACATGTGCATTTTGAATATTGGTAATGTAAAAAGTAGTGTATTACTAATGGTATTGTAAATTAAAGTGCAATTGTCTATTCCTGATAATGTATTACTGAATTTGTTGAAGTAATGATACATATGCACATGTGCATGGATAACTGTTACTCGAAAAAAAAAAGTTTTTTTTTTTTATGGAACGAAATATAGCGATTTTTTGTTAAAAAATATTAAAAAAAATAAAAAAAAAATTTTGAGTGCTTTTTTGATTTTTTTTAGATTTTATTTTGTGTTCACATTGGTTCTCGCGGTTCTCGCAATAAGGGTGGTTCTCGCATGAACCTTACCCTATATATATATATATATATATATATAATATTCACGGCACAACACTTGTCATCATAGTTTATGAAATATGGTAATATCGATCATAAACATAAGTGTCATGACGATTTTGTTGATGAAAACTTTTTATTTGTAAAGATTATAGATAAAGAAGTGTATAAAAAACAGAGATACCTTATAAAGCAAATGGATGTTGTTACAATTAAAACATGAGAACTCAATCCAAAATATTAGTTTGCAGGGTGAAGAAGCTAATTTGGTCTATCAACCCCACATGTGTTATACAACCGATATGCGACAAGTCCCATAACTTGTAATGGTTTCAGTCCGTTCGATCCTCCTTAAAAGCCAACATCCTCGTTGATCATTGTTGGTTCCCTTTAGGCCAATACTTCGAGTTTGGTTCTGATACCACTATTACACTCCAAACATGATAACTAACCCAAAAGTCTAGTTTGGTGGGTGAGGAAGCTCATTTGGTCTGTAAAACCACATTTATTTCCCTTACAACCTATGTTGGACAAATTTTATAACTTGCAATGGTTTTTGTCCGTATTATTACAGGAACTTAACGTTGTAAGTCATTTTTCCATTTTCGATTTTCAAGAGCATTTTATTGGAACGAATAACAAACAAACAGTGACAAAGAAGATGAACACGACCGTGAGTTTTTACATTTTCTCTTCAATAATCTTCCTTCTTTTTTCGCGGGTTTTTTTGTTCTAATTGTTTCCTGTTGATTGTCATCTCCTTATGGTGAACTATGTTTCCAAAACGATGAAACGCAGATGAAGCATTTGTTGGAGGAATTTGAAGAGGTATATATATTCTTTAAAAAATATGTTCAGTCTTAGTGCATTTGCATCTTTCATATGTTTGATTTTGTTTCCATATTCAGTCTCCATGTTTTATTTTTTCTAAACTCAAAATCGGGGCACTTGCAATTGCAATTTATGGATATCTCAAACATGTGATATTTACATCTAATATGTTAGTTTTTATGTTATGTTAATGAAATTTTATTATAACAACCCTGAACCGACACCTTCGATAGTTTTCCGACACCCTAATATATGTTAAAATGTCCCAATATGTCTTTAAATACACCCCGTATGTGAAAACCGAGCCCGAAATATAATATAACATATAAAATAAATTAAAAACAACAAATATTAAGCTGAGGCGGGCCGCGTAGACCCACCCCAAACTTTTACGCGGGCGGTATAAGGACCAGCACCTGACTCCGTTTGACTTCTTAAGTTCAGGCGGGCCGCGTAAGACCTCCATTAAGTTGACGCGGGCCGCGAGGGTCTCAATTGATGGCGCAGCCCGGTGATGACACGTGTCATCATCGTGGCAAGGCTAGATCATGACCGGGACAAGCTACGCGTTGACCCAGCTTTGACGCGGGCCGCGTAAGCCCTGTCTGTTCTTTACGCGGGCCGCGTGGAGACCAGATTTCAGCCCTATATAAGAAGGCAACGGGCCTTCAATTCCGATCGTTCATTTTCTTTCTTTCAATCTCAATTTCTGAATAGTGGGCATTATACCCGAGTCTAATACCCCTCTAATTAGCGAGGTTCTGCTACGATGTAAGTATTATAACCCCTGGAGACGTATTAGATACTCTGCCCGATTGATCTAGGGTTCCGTAACGGCTGTCGTGGTTCTGCCCGACGTAGTCGTTGGAATGCCGTCTCGGGGAGGGTATTACTAATGTTAAAATGGGTTATTATACTAACACACGTGCATTTGTGTAATTTATAGATTATTCCCAGGAAATCCTTACTGAAATCCCTAAAATAGCAATGTGAGTTGATCCACTTTTTGTAAACCTTTTTGTTTACTGTTTTTACAAAACCTTACTAAATTAAATATATACAAAGCAATTATTGAGTATTTATAAAGAATACAATTATAGTGGGTATGTTGTGGTTTTGTATACAAAATTGGTTACTGGCGTGGTAAGATCTCATAAGTTGAGTATGACCGTACCACTGATGTTAATTGTTATTTCTTGGAAACAAATGTAATTGCGGATGTGCCCTCAATACTGTAAAATGATTGGTATTTCAACTTGATTAAACTGGGATTCACTCACCAGTATTTCCCACTGACAAAAATTTTTTAAAACGCGTTTCAGGTAACAAAATGTGAAAGCCAAATAGAAGCCAGCTGGACAGCACTGAAGGCTTGGAAAAGTGGCAATAAAGTTACCTAAAAAGAAATAGATGTTTTTCTTAAATAAAATAGGGTATATCCCTATGAATTTATGTGTACTGAAAACTTGGGTTTTACCCATGTGTTTAATATTATAAAATGTGGTGGTTTACTCTGATAAAATATTTCCTAACTACGGTCCTGATGAAATTTTCCGCTACCAAATTGATTAATAACGCGATACTACCGAAACTGGCTCGCGGCCACCCGTTCCCGGGGATTAGGGATCGGGGGCTGTGACATTTATAGTATTTCTACATACTCTGTGAAGTTATAATATATCATAAAAACAAACTTTTAATGTGTGTGATTAAATGCCAAACGATTTCATTATATATATATATATATATATATATATATATATATATATATATATATATATATACACTCTGTTGGCATGTTTATCAAGTTGATTTTTGAACAACTCAAATCATTTTATTCAAATTTGAAACTAAACATGAATTCGAACCGGATTTAAATTAATCAAATTCAAATATGTGGATTAATGAACACGCTTAATTTCCTAAGAGTTAATATTAAGAAATATTTGATAATCATATAAACGCATACGGTTCATGTGTTCATCGCTGTGCAATTTATCTTTCTGAAACTTCTAGCAAAAAGTTGGCACATATGTATGCACATTAATTGGCGTATATTTATGTGTGTATTTTACAATTATAGAAATGTGTATGGTGCATTTTTATGTATTATCCACTAATTCATTCTAATAGTAACAACGTATTAATTGAATGTTTGTTGTTTTGTTTTTTCAAGCAAATTTTTACTATCATCATTTATTTCAAATCTATTTTTGTGATCGTGAAGATGGTGGTTGTGCACCCAATGCTATGCACAACGGTCATGTGCAACAATGCGTGCACCGCAAACTCTGCGTCACTTTTGACAATGAAATTCGTTGTTCATTATGTGTGATTGATACTATACTATAATTGGAGACAAGAAAATAAAATACCCAATCAAATGAATTATTCAAGTAACAACGTGAGGCAATATACTTTCAACTTGCACACATATTGTCTGATTAGAAAGTAATATTTTTCTATATAAAACCTTACATGTTTCTTTGTTTAGTTTAATTGCCATCAGGCCATCACATAGAACTGTAAAACTCCCCGTTTCCTTGCATCTGGTCATCCCCCCATTTTACTATCATCGTTAGCCTTCACGTTATGGCGCAAAGAACACAAGTAGAAGGCGAGTATTCAAAACCCCATAACAGTCAGCATATTAAACCTCAAATAAAACATAACAAAACGTTTTTATAATAAACATTTCCCTAAACAGAAAAAACAATAATATATGAAGATAAGGGTGGTTAATTTGCTTGATCTCACGTCGGTGGGCTTGAAGGAGATCGAGGATAATAATAATAAGTTGGTAATTTTATTTATAATTTATTATATTGGATTCATTTTTATAGTTTATGTTATTTAGTTTGTTTATGATTCGAAGTCATATGTATATGTGTTTCAAGGTACCATATAAACATGACAATGGCATATTATTTCGTTGTTGTCATTGTTTTGTAGGCAAGGGATAAAACAAACAGAAAAGAACGTTTTGTAGAAACTTACCTATTTTTTATCTAATATGATGAAACTAAAACATTCATAATCAGTATCCCGCCGCAACGCAAGGGTTGCGTCAACTCGTTCCGAATACAATCTCCATCTAGAATATTTCATCTTCGATTAAATCTTTAATTAAGATATAGTTAATACTTAACCTTCAAGAACGGATAAAAAAAACGTTATAAACAAGTTTATAATTTATATATTTATATGCAAGTTTCAATTCCAAATGAGCTATCAATTAAACAAGTTTACAATTTAGTATATTTATCAGGGGCGGACTTATGCTTGGCTCAAGGTGGGCGGGCGCACCCTCGGGAAAAAAAAAATTTAGTGCTAAGTTTTGTCGAAAATCCCGTCCGCACCCTTTGAAATTTTTTGTCCGCACCCCATGGAATTTTCTGTCCGCACCCATTGGAATTTTTCGTCAGCACCCCTTAGGTAAAAAGTGTTATCAATTTATAGTTTAAATTTTTTTTAGTAAACTCTTATTTTTTTTTTTTAAACACTACCTAAACTATATACCTTTTAATACCTAAATAACTAAACCCAAATACCCAATACCTCACTACTAAGTCTTAGCCCAATAAACAAACCCAACAAATCAACAATATTTCAAACTAAAATAGAATAAACAAGCCCAAAACCCTTACATATTCTCTCCCGCTCTCTATCCTCCCTGCACGCACGCCAGCGATCAAAACATCAGCGACAAGAGCAGCCGCATACCACCGTAATCAGTCATCATATCACTGCCGATCGAACACGGGTAAGTTTCTTTGTTATTTTTGATGATTTTTGGTTGATTTTTTGATGATTTTGGTTGATTTTTGGTGGGGTGGGACGGAATCGATAGCCACCGGAAGTGATTTTTCGATGGCAGGAGACATGTGCTTCTTGTTAGTGATGATATTTGATTTTGTGGTGGGTTATATATTTATATTTTGTTAGTGATGATGATGATATTGTCTTTTTGTGGTGGGTTATACGATCAGACCTGATGTTTGGGGTTTTTTTTAAAGGTGTATATGATGTTTAGATGATTTTTAGTGTGATTTTCATTATGATTTCTAGGGCTTGAATACTTGATACATTATGTAATATGTTATGGAGCCATGAACTTATAGATCAATTTGTTTGTGATAGCCGATAGGAACCATGAGTAGGGACGTTATGGCGCGATTTCTAAAGAGGAAAGTTGATACATCTTCCGAATTCGTTGATGTGGATTTTCAAATTCAAGAATTTGGGAACCGTTTTAACGAGGTAAATTTAGTTTGATATTCTTTTGTTTTACATGACCCGACCCGACTCGAACCGACCCGATACGAACCAATTCTTTTTACTTATATAACTTGGGGCCTAAAATTTTTAAAAATGTTTCGCACCCCCATGAAAAAATTCCTGGGTCCACCACTGATATTTATATGCCATTTTCAATTCCAAACGAGCTGTCTATATCACCATAAAAACTACGTAACAAATTTCGCTAGTCACTTTATTTTCACAATTTTTGGATTAAAATAAAAAATTACAATACCTAATCCATGCTTTACATTTTCTTTTCGCGTATATGTGAAATTTATCAATTTTCAGCATTTTTTTTAAATGAACAGGTTTATATATATATATATATATATATATATTAAAATGATATTTAAAATTAAATTGGTTGGTAAAATTTTTCATAATTTTAATGACCGTTACATGAATAAACGAATCTATACATATAATAAAGTAAATTGATGGGGGACACATGTCATTCAATTCAATATAGATATTTATTTCTTTGTTTTCCCGCCTTTATCTTCTACTTAGTTTTATATAATTAATTTTTAATTAAAACTTTATCTTCTACTTAATTATGGATAATTATTATTAATTAATTTTAGATAATTAGTTTTTTAATCAAAACCTTTATCTTCTACTTAATTATGGATAATTATTATTAATTAAAGTTATTATTATATCGTTATCTAAATAAAACATCAATATCTATTGGCTACGCGTAAAGATATTATAAGACGTATGGTTATGGTGTGTTGTTGGCGTATTTGGCGGGCTAGAAATGACGTTGTCTTTAATCATAGGAGGAGCAATGTGGTGGAGGTTGTGGCCGAGGTTAAAGCGTTCGGTTTCCTTTGGTTTTCGAATAGGCATAAAGATTTTGTTAAGGATTGGAAAGGTTGGAGTAATGTAATGTTATTGTAAGTTTGCGGCCTCTTCTCTCCTCCTTGGAGAGTTGTCGGTGTTTTGGTCAAAAATTACCAAAGCAATTATGTGATCAAATTAGTTTGTGAGGTAGTGTGCTAATGATGTTTGCAATAAATATATTGAGTTGATTGCTTTAAAAAAACAGTTTTAGGATATAGCCCGAGGATATCAGACTATATCAATAATCAAACAATGAGCAAAAATAGTAAAGGTTGACACGAGATGTACGAGGAAAGCCCTTGATCAATCTAGATCTCCGGCATAAAACCTCGTGAGCTGACAATCGTCGGCTGCCTTGTTCTTCTTATTACTTCGAAATTCAGGATACAGTGCAGGATAATGCTCGGATCTCTACTAAGTGTTACAATGATTGCAAGTGATGAGTGTTAGTGTGTGTTTGCAGCGAGAAATGAGAGTGTGTGAATGTGAGAGCTCGAAAGTGTCCCTTTCCTATGATCTGGCCATCCATATTTATAGTTACAAGAATTAACTAACTATGCTAAAAATCCGGGATTCTAAGAATATTCCCCTATTATTCTGGGATACTGAGAATACTCCCTTCTGAACGTTGGGGGGCTGTTTCAACTCGTTCTCCATGTGCATATTAACTATAAATCCGGGATTTAAGCTCCTATAACCGTTACAACATTAATAGCATTGACCAGCATCCGTAACTCCCATAAAATACGCCTTTCTTCAATGCTGACCGTTACAAGAGCTGTTCTTCCGCCATCAACGTCCTTATCCTAACCAATTTGAGCGGGTCTTCAGGATGACTTGGTCTTCATGAACGTTAGTCCCTTGTAACCAATGTTTACAAGCAAATTGTTAGTAATAGTCAGGATACTGCCTCAGGATGTTACCAATATCCTGGTCCGGTATCCTGGTCGTAATCAGCTATCATAAAATCAAGATATAGTGTCAGGATATGGGCTCAAAATTTCACCCATAACAGTCGGTTTTTGCATTTTGTTAATGAAGTTCACCTTTCAAAAAAAATCTATTTATATTTATCTATATTTATATCTATCTATCTATCTTTTTTTTTGAAGGTTAAACTTTTATAAAACACAAGGACACTATCTCCAAGACGGAGATAGCGACCCAAAGCAAATTACATCAACTTGAAATTACACCATTTATCCCAACCTACCGTATCCTTTTTAAATATATATATCTATACCACAAAAAACCAATAACTTTAACATCAGACACAATTTCCACGACCTTAGCCCTTTTGTTTTGGAAGATGATCTCATTTCTCCACTTCCAAATCCGCTAACATGTAATAATAATAACCCCATATAATATCGTCTTCTTCAAAGGAGTTGTGGGGATGCTATTATGTAACTCTAGAAGATCTTTAACTGAAAACCCATATACTCGGAATACCACACCATTTAGAAATCAAGTGCCACACATCGGCCACCATACCACAAGTCGTAAACAAATGCTCCGAGGTTTCTTCTCCATCATCACAGAACCGACAAATACAATTTTCTCCTATTATATTCCTCCTCTGTAATGCACCTTTAGTCGGTAACCTATCCATTTCAGCTCGCCACATAAAATTGTTACACTCTTTCAGGATCCATTTACACAATCTAAAAATGAACCTTCCATTCGAATCGCATTTACCCGCTAACCACTCTTTAGCCGATGTGACCGAGAAGGTATTTTCATTCTTATATCTCCATTTCCAAACATCTTGGTCACAGTTAAGTAATCTTCCTTGTAATAATCTCTCACAATCCTCCGTTTCCTTTATCTCAGATCCGGATGAAGGCCACCTATTCCAATGCCAAGCTATAATAAAATCCTCTCCATCCTTGACATATCGATCGGCCACTTTACACATTTTATCCTTCTCAAGTTTAAATAATTGAGGAAACTTATACTTGAGCGGCTCCTCACCACACCAATAGTCCAACCAAAATCGAACATGAGCCCCATTTCCCACACTGCCAAAAAACAAGCGATCCAAATCAACACCTTCCACCCTTAACTTGGCACCAAACGAACTAATATTCTTCCAAACTCCCATTATCGCCTTATTAAATAAAACCATCTCCCATTTACGCACGGACCCATGAATGGCATCAATAGTTTTCCTCCACAATGACTTCGGCTCAATCTATCTATCTATCTAATCTCTCTATCTCTCTATCTCTCTATCTATCTATCTAATATTCGTAATTCTAATAAAGAATTTCAATTAATGTCACATGACATTTTCTCTCTTAACCTAAAAAAAATTATTTATATTTACTTTTTTAACAATTAACTAATACATATATATCACTTATCTTTATCACTAATAATAAAATTAATTAATAAATTATTGAAAATATTTAATTAATAAAAAGTGTTGAAAAGGTTTAATAAGTTACAGATCATTACATAGGTTTACGTAGTATCTGAAAGTTTACATATTTATAATATTTACTCACAAATATTAATGTATCAATATAACACAATGAGAAATAAATATATTTAATTAAAATGTGTTTTTAATTGTAATAAAATTCAATGGCCTCATCATATATTACAACTAAAAATAATTAACTCTTTAATAAATAATTAAAGAAGTTTACCCTTTTTAATAATTAACTAATTAACGATTTTAAATAATGTCCCGTGCAATACAGGGTTTGTAATTTGTAATTCACATGTAATAACTAATTCAAAAAATTATAATTTATATTTTTCTTTTTTGATATTCAACCTCTGTAATATACGGGTTTTTGAAGAATGTTATGTATCACTCACTTAGGCTAGAGGGTATGGTGATGGTCCTCCAAGGGAGGATGATCCGCCACGTAGGCGCCACGTTATAGTCCTCCCAAGATGGTCCATCCCACAAAACTAGAAGGTATGGGAGGATGGTCCTAGATGATCCTACCCCACAAAACTATGTACAAGTATTAATGCCTAATGTACAAATCCCATTCACAAACAAACAAACAAAGCTGGGCCCACCATTTGGATCGTCCTGAACGTCCATATCTTGACGTTGAAGACGGGGACCGGGGGGGGGGGGGATGGGTCGACGCCGGACCGAGACGGAGGTGGGGGACGCTGCCATACTGTGCTGCCATATATATTAGTAACAACACACTAATCTACTTATTTATTTATCAATCCCATAATAATTATAAGCAATAAATTAATGATTATTATATTTTCTTAAAACTATTTGTTTACGATAATATTTATTTATTCAACCCGTGTAGCACACGGGTTTTAACCTAGTATATAAAAATATTTATGTTTTGTTTAAAAAAGTCGTATAACTATGCACCTATATGTATTTATTTTTTAAGATACAACTGTCGTGAATCCAAGGGACATGGAGTAATGAATATTTGATGAAATCAAAAAATTTAATGTTGCATTTGCAAGGTATGGATAATTTGGACAATAATATCATTTGATTAATTATTTAAATATATTCTTCCAACTGGACAGTTTGGCATTACCTTCTCCAAACTACCAACATGCAACCTTTCTTTATTACACATTTAGTATTGTTTTTAACCGAACTTCCAATCCAATGAACTTATCCGAACAAATTTAAAAGAATAAGTGTCGTTTTTAAATGAATACATCGACTACATTAATTAAATTAATATGTATACCCAATATATTTTAGGGGAATTGACCTATAATAATTTCAAATAGACGTCATTGGCCATGTCAGCAGTGACGGAACTAAAAGAAAAACTCAGGGGTATCCCAATTTTTTTACTGTACAAGCGAACATTAAATTTTTTGGCTTGGTTCGGGTTGGTTCCTAACGTAAGTTTTTGTATCTTTTGACATGTACTAATATTTCATCACGGACTTTAATTTAGTATATTTGTTAAAGTGTTTGAGGTTTTCTAATACAAAATAATGTCGACATCAAAGCATTTTTATACGGCGATAAGCGTTATCCGGTATTTACATAGTTTAAAAAATAGATGATTTATAATAAAAGATTGTTATAAGTAGTGAGCTTTAAATCAAACAAAATAAAAAATTTAATAAACTAATACGTAATAAGTTGATTAAATAATAAATAATATATTGATTAATAAACTAATAGATATGTTATTAAATACTAATAGATAACTAATTGAATAATAATATGTAAAAAGTGAAATTGTAATTGTAAATTATAACTAAAACTAATATTAAAAAATAAAAATAGGGAAACAATGATAAGTTATTGAACCCACGTGGGCTACAGCCCACTTTCCAAATTCCAAGAGAAGGAAAAAATTCAAATAATAATTGCTAATCTTTTGGTTTTAAAACAAAAAAAGGGAGTGTCTTCTTTCTTGTTAGTCTCTCTACAACTATCGCGAAGATCTCATCACTCTTTATATTATTTCATTTTTCTTCTTTATCTCTCACTAGTATTATGTTTAGGGGTATCCTAACAATTGCTTAGTGGTATTCAAATACATAAAACCGAAAAGCACAATATTTTTTTGTATTTCGCCAAGAAAGTTGAGGGGCATCCCGGGCAACCCCTCATCTCCTTGTAGATCCGCCCCTGCATGTCAGTCACACATTTGAATATTCTCGATGCAGTCCCAGCTTTCACTTATTTTTCCTCCACCGGTCCTTAGTTAAATTTTACATCAGTAGACTCGTATCCTCTTTCTGATCCAAAGCCGTAATACGTTAGCTTGTAATTCAGAAAAAAAAACTTAACTCCTTTAAAATTTTTAATTGAAGACCAGCTGAGGAAAAATAGGTGAAAGGTGGGACTGGCATGGAGAATATTCAAAGGTGAGACTGATAATGACTAATAACATCTAGTTGAGATTATTACAGGCCAGTTCCCCTGTATTTTATATCAATTTACTTAATGACTATGAATTTGGATAAAGATTGCACATTTGCTATTTACATTTAGAAGTATAAAACAACTTATTGTTATACATATAAAACAAGTTTGTATATAGATTGTTCATTTGTTAACAAGGGCGGACCTAGGTGTTGGCGTGGGTGGGTGGGCGTACCCTTTATTTTTTTTTTTGTGTGTGTATTTTATATGAAAAAAAATTAGTGTATTTTTAGATTGCTCGATTTGGCTGTTTAACTCATTTGATTGAATATGTTAACCGGTGAATACATTTAGTTAAACACATTGACACGTCAAACAGTTAACATATTTATTACAACCACCTTCCAACCCATTTAAGACTATGGGGTATGGGGCTTGGGTTGGGGGAAAACGCCCAAGCCACCACCTCGGGTGGGCTTGGGTTGAGGCGTGGCCCTTGGGGCTTGGGTTTGAAGCCGGGCGTGGGGCGGGCCTGAGATTCGATGTGGCGGCCTCCTATTCGCTCTCCACTGCCATGTCATAGCGGGTTTGAATTTTAAATTTCAACCGGTTTGAATTTTAAATTTCAACCGGTTTGAATTTTAAATTTCAACCGTTTCCAAGCCAAGCGGTCACCCCAACCCCCAACATCCCCTATAAATGTAACCGGGTGGCGGTGGCGAACATTGAGTTTCGAGGCAAGGAGCGAAAGGCGTTCGACAAGTTCGCCCTTTTTGAAATTTACCTAACGCTCTAGTTTTTTTATTTTGTAATTTTTAGGAATTATGTAATTTTTAGGATTATGTAATTTATACAAATTTAATAAAATTTTAGGTTTTTTTTTTATAAATGTTGTGTGAAATTTTTAAATTTTTTTTAATTTTTTTTAATAACCTGCCAACCCAAGCGGTGCACCCACGCCCCGCCATACCCCACAGACACGTCACTAGGGGGTGGGGGGGGGGGGGCTCAAACTCCACGTGTCAACTCATGCCCCCAACCCAAGCCCCACCATACCCCACGGTTTAATAGATTCACAACATAAATCCAACTCATCAACCCTTTTGATTCGTAGATGAATGAGACAAATGGATTGTGTTATGGGATACACGGATTTTAGTGTATTCTAGTTAGGCTTGATGAACAGCAATAGGTCATTAGTCGTGTATGTGTTGAACCTTGCAACCAACCAACCCAATTCCCAATGGTTGAAAAGGGGAGGTCTTGTATTTAAGTCCCACAGACGACGACAAGGTTTAAAAGTAATTTGCCTTTCAAAAAAAGATGCTAGAAAGTTGAAGCGTGGTGGGTTTTATGAATTCCAATCCTCACATATAATGGGGCCTATTTGGGCCAATAATGAAAGATTAAAAGTTTCGACAGCAGATTCATCGCAAGTGGTACTAGTTCAAGGCCTTTTTCTCTCTCTCTCTCTGATTTATTGGGCAAAAATTAAAATCATAGATTGTTTTCTTGGTTCTTTCTATTTGTTCTTTTTTTTAATGGCAAATTTCTTACTTCGTGTGAGACTTAACCCACTACCTCACACTTAAGTGTATTAAAAAGCTTTCTCTTACCACTGGACCACCAACCCATTTGGGCCTCTTTGTAATATTGTTGGAAATATACAATTCCACAATTCAAACATGTCATATATTTTGAGTCTAATCCGTTTATTGTTATGTGTGGTTTTATTATTAGATTAAAATGGATCTGGTCTGCTTGTGTTGCTAATGATTTGGGCTTTGAAGACTTAGTTTGGCATGTAGCAGATTGCTTGCAGCTCAGCCCAAGTGTCGGATAAAAGGCCCAAGGTTTTAAAACCTGAAGTGTAAAAAAATGAAAACAAAAACTATGTAAAATGACCATTTTACCCCTGAGCTAACTGAGTTATTCTAACCGGGGTTAGTTTTTTTGGACTGAAATGCACGTTTCCAATATGTCAGCGAGAAAAATGATGCAATTTTGAAAATTGGTCTGAAATGGCAAAAGTGAACAAATTACGGGGACGAAGATGAAAGTTAACTCATTTTAAAATAATATTCAACTTCTTTTTTCTTTCTTTTAATCCTATACATATTTTTATATCAGTTACAAACCTACCATATCCTTCAATTTTTAATTCTTATGTTAAACCGGATGAAACATATATAACTTTTTTTTGGAAGGACCACCCACTCAAAGGATCATTATAAGAGGATAGAAATTTGAACATGCATTATAACATCACCACTAGCATAATAGCATTCATGATTTTGATGTTGGCTAGATATCGCCATTGCTATTGGTGACCTCTAGAATTCCAATTAATTCATTGAAAATGTTGTTGCATGGAGAGATCGCTAATGCTACCGGTGATAAATCCTTGAGATGTAAGTCCAGTTTCTTAAACCCTTGTGGTGATTCTTTTTGTGGGTAGATAACCCCATTATCCGTTAATTTCATAACAACAAAACAAACACCATCATAAATATAAGATATAAGTAGTTTTGATGATTAAATAGATAATATATGAACATGAGTAATTAGTAAAAATTGATATAAAGTTAAATGTGAAATTTATGATATTAGTTTAGAGTATAACATTCTCCTTGTGAGCATTGACCGGTTTGACTTAGTTATAGGTCAAAACTGAAGCTAGAATCAATGTTTAATTTGTTGTTTTTAATAATTAATCAAAAAATGAAACCTTTAAAAAATTCCAAACACGTTACTTTTTCCAAAAGTATGTATGATTTTTGAGTTCTTGGTGGATTATGTGTAGATTGGCACATCCGCCTTTGAGGGAAGTTGATCCATTAGTCGGCACGCGAATAACATCATTAGCGTGCTGACTGTGGAAGCAAAGATGAACGCTATTGATATACACGAAACAAAAGACAATATATCGTGATGTCATTTCTTAAATGTTATATACAAACGACTCGTGTTATAGATAATTACAACTTAACAAAACTATATATGTTGAAAATCACAACCATCTATAAACATTTTTAATATCGATAAGACTATAATGTAAATAAGTTGTTACAAAATTTGATAACTTTTTACCATATATACTTATAAATCGTTACTTTTTCTTCCATTTTTCTGTTTTTTTTTTAGTGTACCCTTACAAAGAAAATACTCAATTCCTGGCCATTTTCAGCCCCTTCAGGATTGATCATATGAAAGGCTTCAGAATCCTTGCTTCCTGCCACTCTTTCAAACCTTGCTCTCATGTAAGTCAACTCGCCGTCTACCGACGAATCCTTTTCCGACAACCCCGGAAGAACCCCGGCCCCCATCGATACACCCCGTAACGATTGCATAACATGAAGCTCATCATCTGTCATATGTTTCCTCCTTATCGAATACCCGTATTTCCTCCCGTTACAATATACTGCCCACACAAACTCCTCCAACACCTTCTTTTTGTGACTTTTCGTCTCGCTTTCTAGCGACAAACGGACTATATCCGACGCCATTTCTTTCTGGAACACACTCGAGCTCATTGGAAGCTCGATTACAAAAACTGGGAGGCGGTGTGGATCCTCTTGGATGGCTAAACTCACTCGTCCTCTTCGACATCCAAATAGGGTACCCGTGGTAGCATGATCGGTTAGTAGTGGTTTTCGAGGCCGTCCTAACAATGCCACCATCTTGCAACCGGAGGTTAACATGGGAAGAAGCTTAAACACGCGAAATATCCCTCCGCTACCGCCACTCTTGGACCGCTTTTCGCTACGGGTGGTGTGTTGTAGTAGTGATAGTATGGCTGGGTTTTCCATTTGGTGAAATGGGCTAGAGTAAACTGAAGGCATTATGTTACAAGAATACACATTTTGAACAAGAGGTATGCTTGGAAATATATAGATGAAAAGAAGTTGGTCCTAAAGAATCTTTTTTTTTTTCAAAGAGGGGACTGGTGCTACCATAATTAATAACCAACCATATCATTGCATTGTTAGATCTGATCTAATATAAGAAACTAGGTCGGTAAAACGAGACGTGTGAGTCGGGTTAAACATGATACGTTTAACACGACTAGTAGACCTAAACACGACTTGTTGAACTATATGTGTAATCTTTTTTTAACAGTAACACGGACATGTTTTATAAGCGAGTTACATAACACGACACGTTTAACATGATTAAAGGTAACTATGTTAGGGGTCATGTCATAAATTTTCAAAGCCAACCATATACGACATGAAAACACAGTTATACAACATAAAATTAGATGAGTTGACATGAAATTATTTAAGCTGAACCCGACCTAAATTATCAATCATCTTACGTAATACAACTTAATTTGAAGTGAGTAGACATCTTGACCTGTGTTTTTTGGAATTTATCTGAGTATGAGTGGTCATAAAAATTAAAAAGTTTATGAGGTAATTCTTGAATGTTAATGACGGAGGATTTAAATTAACTTTGAGACTGATGTGACCAAGTTTAAAGTTTTGATAAAGAAATAAAGTAGGACCAAACGTAAGAAAGAGATAAGGGTGGTTTGGACCACATATGAAAGGAAAATACTGGCCCTGGTTTTTATGGAAATGGGGCATGTGACGATGGTTATTAGATATAAAGGGTTCATTAATCACTATTCAATATGAAAATGATTTGAGAATATATTTAATTAAATATTGATAGGTATCTGAAGAGGTATGGTCCCAATTCCCTGCCTACATGGCAGGGACCACACCACTTTTTGTGCACACAAGGCATCCATGTCACCAAGACCTTCTAGAAGCTTCCAGAAGACGTCTAGGCGGTCCATAGCTGGCATCAAAGATGCTTCGTCCAACATAAAGGACAACACGTGTCACCATTGAGAGAAGGCCACATAGGCCTGCGACAATCCAGGGAGCAAGTCTGACGCAACCAGTACGAGGTATCCAGCGTAAGCGAATAGAAGGACGCCACGTGTACCACTACACCCTTCGCGACAGAGCAGACCAAGAGGATATTCCCCTTGGTCGGACAGCTGGCGCACACCCACAGCTGGCACAGCTGCTTCCTCCTTCTTCACCATCCGGCTATAAATAGGACCCTTCATCATTCAGGTTAAGGATCTTGGCTCTCTTTACTCACTCTATACACACACTGTTTTATTCATCTCAGAGCAGTACTTATTCTCACGCCGGAGCCTGGTTAAGAGGGAAAACCCCCTTTTCCCCTCTTAACGAGACTAACGGTGTTTACTGTTTTGCAGATCTCAGGCCTTTGATACGAGCAAGAGAAGAGGTTGAACCCCATAAGTGAAACGACCCTCTTGGTTATCCTCTGTGTTAACCATTGTTTCAACATTGGCGCCATCCGCTTTTTTGCAAGACCACTCTCACCTCTTTTTCTCTTTTAGAAAACACTCGTGAAAATGGCAGACCATAATCATTCACACCCAGCTGACGGAGAAATCTCTTCTTTTGAACTCGTTTCGGACACGGCACACGTCCAACGAGGTCAAAGGAACGAGACCATCCAAGAAGGTCAGCTGAACAACGAGTTTCCATCCATTTTTGGAAGTGCGTCCAGGGCTGCTAGCCAAACCACAACTGGACCCATTTTCCAAACACCAACAAGAACCGTTACACAAAACACAAATGGAGCTACGTTCCAAACTCCGACGGGGACCTTGCACCACGTGCCTCCCCCGATGCCAAGTTTAAGCCATGGAGCAGGCCCTTCTGCTCCATCGGAACCAACACAGCTCAATTACTCTGCACTCTTAGGGCTACCAGAAGGAAAAACTCTAGCCTCCTGGTACGCCGAACAAATGGCGTCCATAAACTTAGTTTACACGCAACTTAGCGCACAGCAAGCTCTGCTCCAAGCACAGGCCAACCAAACAACATTTGCAACTCCGCAGCCAAGGTCTCTGAGCACACACACGGCTCAGCAGACCAACGCATGGAACTTACGTCCAGAAAGAGGGCCAGTGCAGAATATAAGAAGACCCAGTGTGCAAGACACGCGCGACACTTATGCTGAAACAGAGAGTAATTTCGTGCAAAACTCCACCCTGCACCGAAAACCAATCCAGACCCGTTTGGGCGCACGTAACATGAACACAGAATGGGAAGAGGAGGAAGACGACCCAACGTACAAGGCAGAATCCACAGTGTTCAGCAGACTTCCTCCAGAACACGAGGAATACAAACCAACCAAGCGCGCGGGGTACAACCCCAAAGCAGAGCACGATTACACTTTGAGCTATCGTCCTAAGGACATGGCAGAAAATTCAAAATTCATTCCAGAAATCGCGTGCGCAGCCATCGATAAAACAAAGTTACCCCACAACGTAGGTAAATACAACGGGCTGACGGACCCAGACGATCACCTCCAGGTGTTCAAAGGCGCAGGAGCAACAGGTGGTTGGAACCTACCAACATGGTGTCACTTGTTCGCTCAAACTTTCGTTGGTGCGGCACGCATCTGGTTCGACAATTTACCAGCTGGAAGAATCAAATCATGGGTCGACTTCCGAGAAAAATTCTTAGCACACTTTTCTCAACAGCGAAGACACGCCAGAGACCCAGGTGATTGTTTGAACATATACAGAAAAGACTACGAAAGCGTAGAGGATTTTATTACGAGGTACAACAAAGAATGTTTGGAAATCGGAGACATACCGGAAAAGATGATGCGCGCACACTTCATGCGAGCAGTCAAATGCGACGATCTGGTTAAAAGAATCAAAGGGCGCGACGGAGGACCCAAAGACTGGGAAACCTTCATTGAAGCGGCCAAGACCATTGCGCAGACAGATAGGCAACTGACCGGTGACGATCACCGTCAGCGCGCACACAACCATCACGATCGAAACAACAGAAGGGGTAGAAATCAACCCTGGAGGGCTTCTGGGAACAGAGAAAGAAGCCCCCCGCGGGACGACGCACGCCATACGATCAATCAGATAGCCCATCGAAAAGAAGTAAAGCGCGAAAACAGAGAAAAGCAGTGGACTCCACTAACCAAAACACCTTCTGAAGTCTTAGCTACAGAGAACCATCAATTCAAACCACCCTTGCAGATGCGCAACAAAAGGGGTCAGGACCCAAATCTCTTCTGTGAATTCCACAAAGATACGGGCCACTTGACCGACGATTGCTTTAGCTTAAAGCAAGAAATTGAAAGAGCTCTAAGAGACGGAAAGCTCGGTCACTTAGTCAAAGGAGGCAAGCGCGATTACCGCCAGATACAACGAAGAGATGAAGGTCCAGACAACAAGAAGCTCAGAAAGCTAGAAACTCATATGGTGCAAGGAGGACCACGGCGACCAAGAAAAAACTATAACAAACGCGCGCAGGATGATTCATGGCGCGAGAAGCAAGTAGTGTTCCCAATTGTCAGGGGGGGTCCAAGAGAAAAGCGGCCAATAGTCATTCCAGGGGTAATCGGCCACTACCAAACAGATTACATCTTTATTGATCCCGGAAGCACCGCAGACATCATATATGAACAGTGCTTCAACCAATTCGACCAAGAGGATAAGGCGCGCCTGGAACCAGTTGACTACCCATTAACTGGATTCTGCAACGAGGCCGTCTTTCCCCTAGGACAAATATCTTTCCCAGTATTACTTTCTGATGGGAGAAATTCAAGAACTGAAGAAGTCACATTCATGGTGCTACCGGCACATTCACGACACGACATCCTCTTAGGACGAGAATCCCAAGGAGATTTCAGTATGATCTGTTCCGCACCACATTCTGCCATAGGCTTTCCAACCGAAACAGGCATTGCATTGATATATGCAAGCAAGGAAGTGCTAGCAACAGACGAAATCAGGCCGGCAAAAGCAAGCAAGCCCGCACCGCGCAGAGAGGCAGAAAAATGGGTATTGAATAGTGCATACCCAGAACAAACGGTCACTCTGGGACCCGCAATGTCTGACCTAACGCGTGCGGCGCTAAAGAAATTGCTGCATGACAACATGGACGTGTTCGCCTGGACACCGGCCGATATGGTTGGTGTTCCATGGCATATAGCGGAACACCGGTTAAACGTCTCAGAAGATGCGAATCCAGTAGTGCATGCCAAACGACACCTGGGGGACATCAAACATGATGCAATGAAAGAACAAGTGTTAGAACTGCTAAACGCAGGAATCATCAGGGAAGTCCGGTACCAAACGTGGGTGGCAAGCCCAGTTATGGTAAAGAAACCGAATGGTAGTTGGCGAATGTGCGTCGACTACAAGGATCTGAACAAAGCATGCCCCCGTGACTGCTATGCGTTGCCAGACATAGACGAGAAAATAGATTCTTTGGCAACGTTTCAGTGGAAATGTTTTCTGGATTGCTACAAGGGATACCACCAGGTCCAGATGGCTGTTCAAGACGAGGATAAAACCGCATTCCGCACGCCAACGGGGCTATACTGCTACACCAAGATGCCGTTCGGCTTAAAGAATGCAGGTGCTACGTATCAACGGTTGATGAATGAAACATTTAGTGACGCCATCGGTAAATACATCGAGGTATACATGGACGATCTGGTAATCATGAGCAGGGAGGAGAGCACGATGCTGGTAAATATTCAGAAAACCTTCAACACGCTGCGCAGCGTGAGCATCAAACTAAATCCAGCAAAGTGCTCATTTGGAATGGAGGAAGGAAAGTTTCTGGGCTTCATAGTCACCAAAGATGGTTTTAAGGTGAACCCAGAAAAGGTCCAGGCCATAGAGAGGATGCCTTCACCAGCAAGCATCAAAGATATGCAAAAGCTCGCAGGACGATTGGCAGCCCTCAATCGATTCCTAGCAAACCACGCGGCAAAATCCTTCCCATTCATCAAGACCTTGCGAAACTGCATGAAGAAAACCCAATTCCAATGGACTCCGGAAGCAGAAAATGCGTTCCGCGAGATGAAAGACTGTCTCATCAAGCTGCCAACTCTAACCGCACCGAACAAAGGAGAACCTTTGGTTTTGTACCTCTCAGCTTCCGACAGGGCCGTCGGTGCCGTATTGCTAGTTGATCGACAAGGTGTCCAAACACCTGTGTATTATGTGTCCAGAACCCTAACCGACCCAGAAACAAGATACGCAATCATGGAAAAGCTTGTCCTTGCACTGATTCACGCGTCAAGAAGGCTACGCCGATATTTCGCCAATCACGTCATCCACGTGTTAACAAATTACAATATTGGGAATATCCTAGCAAGGCCGGAAATATCAGGAAGGTTGGCCAAATGGGCGATAGAGCTAGGGGGACACAACGTAGTCTTCAGACCACGACCGTCGATAAAAGGCCAAGTTTTGGCAGACTTCATGACGGAAGTCCCCGATGACAAAGACAGAGAGTGTAAGGCGATGGAGAAAGCGGAGAAAAAACAAACCGAAGAACCATGGATGCTGTATACTGACGGCGCGTCCAACGAAGATGGGGCAGGCGCGGGGCTACGGCTAGTGAGCCCTGACAAAAACGAGTTTACTTACGCCATACGTCTAGACTTCAAGAGCACAAATAACGAGGCAGAGTATGAAGCCTTTCTGGCCGGCCTGCGCTTAGCAATCAAAATGGGAGTCCGACATATTGAGGCACATGTGGACTCCATGCTAGTGGCAGGCCAAATCAACGGTCAATACGAAGCCAAGGGCGACATAATGGCACTCTATCTCAACCAAGCAAATACGTTGCTGCAAACTTTCTATTCTTACAAGGTGCACCACATAAACCGCAGCGAAAACAAGCCGGCAGACGCCTTAAGCAAGCTAGCATCAACAAGTTTTCAGCACCTAGCCAAAGACGTACGCATAGAAGTTTTAAGCAACCCGTCTGTTCCACTCCGAGAAGTCAGCGTCATCCAAACAGGAACCACGTCATGGATGACACCCATCATCATATACTTACAGTCCGGGATACTCCCAGAAAATAAAGCCGAGGCGCGGAAAATCCAGTATAAATCAGAACATTATCAAATGGCGGACGGGATATTGTACCGAAAGTCATATCTCGGCCCCCTGCTGAGATGTGTTGACGCCGACGACGCAAATTATCTGATCCGGGAAGTACATGAGGGCATCTGCGGCATTCACGCAGGGCCGCGCATGGTAGTGGCTAAAGTAATGAACGCCGGTTACTACTGGCCCGGAATGCACCTCGATGCCGTGAAAGAATTAAGGAAATGCAGCGGCTGCCAACGGCATGCACCAAAAACCATGCGTCCAAAAAACGAGTTGGTGCCAGTAACAACCGCATGGCCCTTTCAGCAATGGGGCATAGACATGGTGAGCCCCTTCCCAGAAGCACCGGGGGCAGTCAAGTTCATCATCGTCGCGGTCGATTACTTCACCAAGTGGGTAGAAGCAAAAGCACTTGCGTCAACCACATCGGCAGTCGTTAAACGATTTATCTGGGAACAAATCATATGCCGTTTCGGCCTTCCACTCCGGATCATCACCGACAATGGTACAAATTTTGCAGCAGATGATCTCGAACGATGGTTCAAGGAACTAAACATTGAACACACCTTCTCGTCGGTCGCACATCCGCAAGGGAATGGTCAAGTTGAAGCAGTCAATAAGAGCATCGTTGATGGCATCAAAGCAAGACTCGGTGAAAAAAGACGAGGATGGGTCGACGAGCTACCAAGCATCTTATGGGCCCATAGAACAATGCCCAAGACAAGCAATGGAGAAACACCGTTCAGCTTGGTCTATGGGTCCGAGGCTGTGATTCCAGCAGAAATCGGGCTTCCATCTCCGAGAATGCTCTCCATGAATCTGATCAATAACGAAGAAGAAAGGAGGATCGACCTGGACCTCCTAGAAGAACGGAGAGAGATGGCAGCAATCAACGAAGCCAAATACAAGACAAAGCTTGAAAAATATTACAACTCCCGAGTCCGCATCTGCACCTTCAACCCAGGCGATTATGTCTTAAGGGACAATGAAGCGTCCAACGCAGAAAAACCGGGAAAACTGGCTCCCAAATGGGAAGGCCCATACATCATCGATGAGGTCCTCGGCAAGGGAGCATACAAGCTACGCACCATGAACGACAAAGAGGTTCCACGAACCTGGAATGCCCAACAGTTACGAAAATGCTACATATAAACATGTAATCGTATAGGGCGAATCGCCAACACATTTACCTAATACAAGAAGTGTTTGGCTATATTTACTTCATGCAAATTTTTTGTCACAACTGCATTTATCACTTTGGGCGTACACGAAAACATCAATGGCTCGACCATAGGAAACGTTGTAGACCTCCAAGGCTCGTCACAGCCAAGTGCACAGTCGGGTCGAAAACACAACCAAAGCCTACAAAACGCCAAAAAACATAACTTCGTGCCCACATAAACACGAAAACATCGATAGCAAGGCAACTAAACATTGTAATGCTCCCAAGGCTGTAATCCCAGCCGAGCTCACACAATAACCTGCAACTCGATCACTTCGTATATCACATGCAAGCGCGCATACTTAAACGACAGAATAAAAACGTTGTAGTAACACAACATCACCTGTCAGCGCCATCATTCATTCGTGACACCTAATCAAAGTAATTAAAACATGTACATATTATGACGATTTCAAAATTTGCATAAACATAATCAAAGTAGCAAACATTCGTCAAAGTACATAACACCGCAGGTACGAAATATCAAATTGTGTCAAAAAACAATCATTACAAACCCATCCAGGGCCATACACGGCACGCAGGCCGGAAGCAACCTATCAAGTATGGCTGGAGCCAGCACCTCCAGCAGCACCTCCACCTTCTTCTCCTAAGGCCTTTTTCAACAAAGCCACCCCATTCGCCTTATTAGCCAACTTACCAGCGGCTCGAACGACAGCAAAATCAAGCATCGAAAATTCTCGACGCTTAGCAGCATAAGCACCCTCGCAATCCTCTTTAAACAACTCAAAGTGGTAATCCTTCTCATTGTTTACAGCGGCACACCTGCCTTCAGCATACCCATTCTTGCGGCCACTATTATAGCCTGCCCCACCCAACTCAAACATGTAGCGGGCAAGCTCAGGAGAATTCAAGATACGATCAGCAAGCTGCATGAAAAACAAGGTCGAATAAGATAGCAGAAATAACTACACAAAAGTAGAAATAAAGGAAGACAGAAATAGAAAATGCAAAGAACATTACCAATGGAACACCGCGGGATAGCAGCCACCTACTATCAGCTGAAGCTTCCTCAGCAAGGAGCTCGGACGCACGGCACTCAGCCGTCTTCCCATCAAGGAGACGCTGAGCAGCCTCACATTCCGAAGCCTTCTCTTGCACAAGAAGCTCCAGCTTATCTATCCGCGCAACATACTCCTTCTCCTTCTTCTCCGCAGCAAGACGCGCTTGATGAGCCTCTTCCGCAAGAGCCGTCTTCTCACCAGACAGCCGCACAATAGCATCACGCTGCGACTGCATCTCCGTATTCGTACGAGCACATGCGGATTCCCAATCCTTTTGTTTTTGCTCATTCAACTGTTTTTGCTCTTCGAGTTTCCGCTCAGCCTCAGTAACCCGCCATTGCAGACCCTTCTGCTCTGCGTTAAATTTTTCCTTCTCTTCAGCAAATGCCTTCTTGGCCTCCTCAAACGCCATAGTTTCTTCTCCCATAGATCGCCATTCGCGAAGAATCTCCTGAGAAGTGGCAAAGAAGTTAACCCCAGCCGTAACATGATCATCTATAAGGGCAAAGCGGCTGCGGTTTTTCTGAAACATCCTCTCGGCAGGAGGAAGGGATAAAGAGAAGAACTCCTGACAATTCTGTAAATCATTCATGCGGGAACCCTGAGTAAGGCTCCAACGAGGAATATGAGGCATATCATCACAAGCCGGATTACCCCACGAATCATCAGGAACACGTTCAAAGTACGAGTCCCGCACGGCACCAGAAGTAGCTCCACCCCCACCAGGCGGACGCTTCGTGTAAACGGTTTGTTGCGGAGTAGTCTCACTAGACTCCATCTCCACTTCAATACCTTTACCCTTGTCGGCTCCAGCAATATCACCTCCGGCACCGCGGCTACCACCAGCATCACCACCAACATCACCTCCAGCAGCGTCACCCCCCTCAAACATACCCTCAAAAAACCCTTCACCACCCTTAACAGAGGCATCAGCATCATCTTGAGGGGGAGTCAAGCCAACAGTCCTCGACGGAGGAGAAGTAGGTGGAGTAATCTGAGAAATATCCACCGGCCGTGGTTTCTTGCCAGTCTTGGTTGCTGCCATAAAATTACAATTAGTAAAAAAGACCAAAGGAAAGATGACAGAAACATACACGGAAACTAAGTTACCAGGGCGGGAAGCAGAGGCATCAAATATCTCCTCCAACAAATTCCCTCGACCCCCACTAAACACACCCAAATCAACCTCAGATTCAGAAGGGGCTGGGGGGCATCCTTTTGAAGCTTGGCCCTCTTGGCCACAAGAAGGGCAGCAGCTTGTTCATCAAGATGACGCTTATGATCATCAAGAGCCTTCTTCTTCATATGCTCAGATAAAGTGGCTTTATCATCAGGATCTGACCCTTGACGCACCTCCCCAGGGCCTAGGCCAGACAACGTATCAGACACTACCACATAATCTAGATAAGGAAGAGTAGAAGGTTGCTTACGAGAAGATCCAGCAGCTCCGCCCTCCTTCTTCTCTTCCCTTCTTACAGATTTCTCCGTCCTTGCCCTCTTCCTCGTCTCCAACTGGGCAGACGGATCAACAGATGCCTCCGCATCGTCATCATCCTCAGCAAACCCATGTACCGGCTCAGCAACACCACCAGGCGCGGTACCTGCACGCGCGGAATGAGATATTAGATCTTCAACATCCCGGTCAGAACTTCCACTAGAAAGGATAACGACTTCCTCTCGACCAGAGTCGACCAAGTCGTCCTCATCATCCTCACCAAGAACTTCATGGGCGTATCCACTCAAACTAGCATCGGTAGGATGCAGAAAACGGTCATGTATTTGCTCCAACCACGTTGGATTCCCATCAGCCTGGATAGCTTCAACCATGGCACCCGCTGATTTCGGGTCCAAGGCATTCAACAAACTATAACCAACTGCAAAGTGGAAACAAAAATAAGGACACATAATAAGCATAAAGGGAAATAATCAAATGATGAGACATGAAAGAACAATACATTTGCCCTTATGGCTATACGCAGGCTGACCCAGCGGATGTTTGGGAACCCACAACAAACTCATCCCTGCACCAACCAAAGCCATCTCATCCAGTTGAGAAATAGCCGTCGGCTTCGCAGTTATCTTCTTAAACCAGTCTTGATCACCATAGTTGGGAGGAACATCCACCCTGGGGACCCCTTGTCCCACCTGCTTATACGACATATCCGTCGGAATCACACCACGACGAATGTAAAAAAAACTTTTGTTTCCAATCATGAATGCCCTTTATCGGCACCGAACACACCTGAGCAACTCCCATCCTAGCCTGGAAAGAGTAGAACCCACTGGAATACGAAACACTATAGATAGTGTTGAACATCTCAAACGTAGGCTCAACACGGTACGACCTGCAGACAAACTCGAAATGAGTAATCCGAGGGAGCCCAATCGCATTTATCTGAGAAATGTGAAGCCCATAACCCCTCAAAACATCAGCAGTGAACTTCGTAATCGGCAACCTAAAATTGCCTTCCCGGAAATAAGCAGCATACAGCGTGATAAAACCCCGAGGGGCGTCCAATGCTGTGGATCCAGAAGGAGGATAACGAGCCCCCCACTCAGGACGAAAATTATGTCCCCTCACAAGCATCTGGAATTCATCCTCCTTCCAGTTAATCACAGCCTGGTCAGGACCAGGAGGCGCTCTACTCCTATTTTTCCTTTTCTTTTGAGTAGGATTCTTATCAGCCATGATAAAAATCAAGAAGAAGACGACTTGAAAAGGTGAAAGATAGAACAAAGGGGAAGAAGATAGAGAGAAATCACACTTAGAATTCGAAAGTGGGAAAAGAAAGAGATAACCGCCCCATATTTATACCCATCGCATTTAATGCGATGGGTAGGGGACCGTCAGGAAACAGAAAAAGCGCCCAATAGATGACTGACACGTCACAGGAGAGAGAAGACGTCGGCTCGTTTTTCGGGAAGCATGGGCAACAGGGTCTGCTGATGTGACAGAAAGTCACTGCAAAAGCAACTGTTCACCTCCGAAAAGACAGAGACGTCAGACGGTCACACCAAACGCTTCCCCATAACCACCAAACTTCCAACAGAAGAAAGCACAAGAAAGCCAAAACCCATGCGGCATGCGTCCATTTGGCTCACTTTTTTCAAAGGGCCAAAACCCATGCGGCATGCGTCCATTTGGCTCACTTTCTTCAAAGGCCAAAACCCATGCGGCATGCGTCCATTTGGCTCACTTTTTTCAAAGGGCCAAAACCCATGCGGCATGCGTCCATTTGGCTCACTTTTTTCAAAGGGCCAAAACCCATGCGGCATGCGTCCATTTGGCTCACTTTTTTCAAAGGGCCAAAACCCATGCGGCATGCGTCCATTGGCTCACTTTTTTCAAAGGGCCAAAACCCATGCGGCATGCGTCCATTTGGCTCACTTTTTTCAAGGGCCAAAACCCATGCGGCATGCGTCCATTTGGCTCACTTTTTTCAAAGGGCCAAAACCCATGCGGCATGCGTCCATTTGGCTCACTTTTTTCAAAGGCCAAAACCCATGCGGCATGCGTCCATTTGGCTCACTTTTTTCAAAGGCCAAAACCCATGCGGCATGCGTCCACTTGGCTCACTTTATATTCACCAACTCCAACGCGATGCATAGAAACCACAACTCTCATAAGTCCAGAATCCCTCCTAGACGATCAACTCAACTAGAAGGCACACTGGACTGGGGGGACTTGAAGAGGTATGGTCCCAATTCCCTGCCTACATGGCAGGGACCACACCACTTTTTGTGCACACAAGGCATCCATGTCACCAAGACCTTCTAGAAGCTTCCAGAAGACGTCTAGGCGGTCCATAGCTGGCATCAAAGATGCTTCGTCCAACATAAAGGACAACACGTGTCACCATTGAGAGAAGGCCACATAGGCCTGCGACAATCCAGGGAGCAAGTCTGACGCAACCAGTACGAGGTATCCAGCGTAAGCGAATAGAAGGACGCCACGTGTACCACTACACCCTTCGCGACAGAGCAGACCAAGAGGATATTCCCCTTGGTCGGACAGCTGGCGCACACCCACAGCTGGCACAGCTGCTTCCTCCTTCTTCACCATCCGGCTATAAATAGGACCCTTCATCATTCAGGTTAAGGATCTTGGCTCTCTTTACTCACTCTATACACACACTGTTTTATTCATCTCAGAGCAGTACTTATTCTCACGCCGGAGCCTGGTTAAGAGGGAAAACCCCCTTTTCCCCTCTTAACGAGACTAACGGTGTTTACTGTTTTGCAGATCTCAGGCCTTTGATACAAGCAAGAGAAGAGGTTGAACCCCATAAGTGAAACGACCCTCTTGGTTATCCTTTGTGTTAACCATTGTTTCAACAGTATCTATAAAATTATTTGTTGTGGATATAAATGTATTCACAAGTTACATATGAGGGGAAAGTTCAAATGAAAATCATTAGTTAATGCGAAAACTCGAAAACTAACTAAAAAAGCCAAAAAAACATACCAATTTTTTTTTTTTTTTTTTTTTTTTGCAAATTTTCGCTACTTTTAGTATATAAAAAAATTAAAAAAAAAATTGTAGTGCACATGTGTAATACTACACATGTCACATCATGTGTAGTATTACACATGTGTAATACAAATTTGTTTTTTTTTTTTTTGAAAAAAAAATTTATATAAAAAAACCTACGATTTTTTATAAAAAAAATTGAAAAAAAAAATTTTGGTGTGTTTTTTAGGCTTTTTTTAGTTAGTTTTCGAGTTTTCACGATAAAAGTGGTTTTCATTTAAACCATCCCCTAAACAAGTTACGTATGATTTTTATATCGATAAAAAAGAACCAAATATGTTATTGTTTGATTTAGAGTCGTAAAGCAACCGAATGAATACAAATTGAGTTTATTCTTTATTTGAACAAAAGAATAAAGACACGTGTTTGAAGACATAAATGTATCCATGTTCGTTTGTGTCTACTTCTTTAAGATGGTAAACAAATATATACAAATAAATGTAAACAAACACCAACAAACATTAAATATTTCTTATAAAAATGATTCATTTTGAAAAACACATAACATGCTTGCTCACTTATATTTTAATTATATACAAACACTTTAATAAAATAATATATACGTTGCATCTACATAACATAACTGAAAAAGACTTCCTACCATGGCCGACTTAACTTGTTTAGTGGGTATGTAAACTCACCTACAAAATGATTATCAATGCATTCCTTCTTTTAATTTCTATTTCTATACTATAAAGAATTAATGTGGGGTAATAGTGTCAGTTAGTTGCCTCACACTTCCTCATTGATCCGTATATATTACGATTTTACCCCTTAGTTTAAAATTACGAACATGTCCTCTGTTTAAAGTTACAATTTTGTCACTGGTTAAAAATTAGAGTATTGCCATCGCTTTAGTTTTTGACAAATTACAATGTTACCCTAGCCAAAAATTACAATTTTGCCCCTAGTTAAAAATTACAATATTGTCATCGTTTTAGTTTTTTTTTAAAGGTATGTGGAGGAATAGTGCCAGGCAACCGACACTCCACCATTGGCTCGGGTATTATACGATTTAACCCCCAATTAAAAAAAATGCCCCTGTTCAAAGTTAGAATTTGCCCCTGGCTAAAAATTATAGTATTGCCATCGCTTTAGCTTTTAACAAATTACGATTTTACTGCAGCCAAAAATTACAGTTTTGACCCTAGTTCAAAATTACAGTATTGCTAGCGTTTTTTTTAAACAAAACTATAAAGTGTTTTGTTTTAATTGGTTGACTAGATTTAATTTTTTATTCGTGTCAAGCAGCCGCCTAACACTCGCTCATCAGTCTTGACAAATTACAGTTTTGTCCCGAGATCAAAATGACGGTCTTGCCATCGTTTTAGTTTTTTTTTTCTAGTAAATCTATGATAGTTTTTGTTTTAATTGGTTAAGAAATATTCGGCCTACCGTCCCGCAACGCGGGCGAGGCATCAACTAGTTATAGAACATAAGCGTAGTTATCTATAGGTATAATATTTCCAACATACAAGTCATACTCATGTTGATACGTTTAACAAGTTCAGTTAAATATGTGGTGTTCAGATTGACATACTTAACCCATTTAATTAAACAAGACAACCCTGTCAACCCGTTTAAAATAAGATTATACATAAAAAATGTATTTTAAGTGAACCGCTTATTACAACCAACAATCCATAATGCCAGATTTAACCCGTTTACAACTTGATCAAAATCCATTTACAACTTCTCAATATGTTCGACTTGTTTACATAAATTGTGATACGATTTAAAGTGTGTTTGAATTAAAGTTGATGTATTTGACCAATATATATATATATATATATATATAGAGAGAGAGAGAAAGGTTAACATACTTCACGGCTTATCATACTTCACATAGGAGACAATGGTAACCGTTGGATCAAGGGTATAATCACGCATGGAACATATAATCACGCATGGAACATATAATCACGCATGGGACCACATAATCACGCATGGGACCACATAATCACGCATGGGATCCAAAATCACGCACGTTATTTTGGTCAAAAAAAATAATTACGCATGTTATATATTTCGTGAAGTACGTTAATGTACGTTAAGGCGTGAAGTACATTATACTTTCTCTCTCTCTCTCTCTATATATATATATATATATATATATATAAGGGAAGGTTCTATGCAGAACACTAAATATTGCGAGAACACACAGAACAAAATGAATCACTCATTTTTTCAATCCTAAAAACCTACAAAGTAAATGAAAATGTTATAAATGTAAGATTTATTGTTTCTCACACTAGAATTTAAAACAAAATATGAAAAATCTTCAGTTTTTCAATAACCTATACACATGTAGGTTATGTGTAGGCTAAATTACCTACATGTATGTAGACTATGTGTAGAGAAAAATATATGATTTTCTTATGTATATATAATACATATATGAATGTAAGAAACATAAAATTTAAGAAATATGAACCTTAAATCCCAAAATTTAGTGATTTAGAGTTGTTCTTTTTGTTCTCGCAATAATTAGTATTCTGTAATGATCCTTATCCTATATATATATATATATATATATATATATATATATATATATACTACTTTATAATACATATAGGAAGGACTTCTTAAAGTCCATAAAAATTCCCTTCAAACACCTCTAAAGCATGGTTTACAACCCTCTAAAGCACAAAATAATTTACACTTCCAATTATGCCCCTCCAAAACTTTTAGCTTTTACCCGGATCCATCATCAGCCGTTCATTTCCTTTATGTCTTCACACGGATCGCGATCTGACGGCTGATGTATTTTTCACTCGGATCCACCTTTTCCCTTCATTCTCTCTCATCTCTCTCACAACTCACATCTTACCACTCTCTCTCTCTCTCTGGCGATTCCAGATCCAGATCTGGATCTAGGGTTTCTCTGCTCTCTTTGGCGATTCCAGACACAGTTATGCTGCTAGAAAGCTCCGCCATCTTCACGGCCGTCGTGGTCCAGCAGCGCCGCACAAATCGACGCATTGCCGTACATCGACGACGAGTACGGCGACCACAAAGTCAAAGCGGAGGTTGACCGTTTAATCGAAGAAGAAATGCGTCGTAGTGCTAAACGACCGTCTGATTATCTTAAAGACCTCCCTCCTGTTGCCAAATTCAACTTTGAGGTAGTTTTGTTCTTGTCAAATTTCTAGGGTTTTGAATTTTGATACATGCTCTGTTTTTAATAGATCCACTGATACTCCGGCGACCGGTGTTGTTGCTCGCTTCGCCGTTAGGGCTCACCAGGTATGCACAAATTAGGGCAAATTTGTTTCGGTTTCATGATTTTTAGGTTTTAACTTGTATTTTGTAGTTGTTAAACGTTTGTTTTGGAAAATTTGTAAAAATTGTTGGATTGGAAGAACATAGTTTTCAGATGAGAACGAGTTTTTCGTGTGTTAACTTCTATTCTTAATTTTTGTTATTCAGGTAATAGTGATGAATTTCAGTTGAGAGATGATGGTGCACTTCATGATTTGCCTACAATTCTCTTGCTCTTCAAAGTTCCAGCTAAGTTTATATTTTGATTCAGAATTTGTCGCTTCTTTATTTTGTATTTAGGTTTACTAATTTGGTCATTATATTTTGTGTATGTGTTCTTGGAAGGAAATAAGATCTCTTATACTAATTTGGGTTTTTATTTTCTTAAGATAGCACTTTCATGGGGGAATTTAAGTTCAAAAGGCACTGAGACTTAATATGTTCTTGATGATGGAAATGTGAAAAAGGTACAAATCTTATTCCTTCTTTAGGTTGCCTTTGAAAGTATGAAAATATACCAAGCAATTAGTGATGTTCAGTCAAGTTGGTAAGGCAATGTAAGTTGTAATCTTAGCTATTGCAATCTGGAGTTCTATCAATAAACTAATTTTGATAAGCTACACATTTTTGTGGAACCATTCTTTGAAATGCAATTACATTAAACTTTTAAGGCTCTACATATAAATAACTTATAAGAGGGCTGGGCAACATGTAAATTTATGGACAGTTATGTATATGTTCTTTTAAATTGAAGGAAATCATGAAAAGAATTTTGTATTTGGGAAATACATTAAATCAAGGAACTGCTAGAGGTAAGAACATTGATATTGAATACTACATGAATAATACGTATCTAAATCGTTTTATAAATTATAACTGAATTTGCAGGTTCTGCAGTTGGTTTCAAGTTGGACAGCATATTGAAACTCACTGATACACGAGCTTCTAACAGCAAGATGACTTTAAAGTTTGAAACACTGCAGGCTGCTGTGATAGATATTGTAGTGGTTGCAATTCGTGAGTTGGGGTGTTCCAAGGGAAGCACTGAAGAAACAATGTTAGAGGCAACAAAAAATCGATGAGGTATTGACTTAAGTTTCTGTTAACTTAATTATAAAAGGATTTATTTACTTATTTTAATATTATTCAATATCTCAATATCTCATTGACCTTTTATGTTCTTTTAGAAGGCAAATAAAAACCCCATCATGATTCCCAAGATCCACCGGACCTCTTACACGTGTTAGCAGGTGGGATAGGTTTATTTGCTGCTAATTTACCTACGAATGGGTTTAGTTTTTATCTATAACGGGTCAAACGGATAAAGTTGGAAAAAAAGGTGAAAATAGAAATGTGTGAAAAGACTCTCAAACAGTTTTTTAAATGCACAAGTCCTATTGTGACTTAGCTTTTCATAGTATGTCTGTTATTGTGGGTTATTCTAAGTTAGCGGGAAAGGGCTGGGTTGAAAATTATTACAGTGGCTCATTATCTATTAAATAATTATTTCTGAAATCGGCCCCTTCAGAGCATTACCCACCTTTTAGTCAATCGGCTCGTTCTGACCCGGACCCGTCTTGACCCAGCATGCTACCCGCCTTGGTTTAAAAAAGCGCGGCTTAAGAGCGCTTAAGCGCAAAGCGCATCTAGGCGCAAACCCCATCGCCTTGTGTGACATAAGGCGCGCGATGTACAAGAAGCGCAGCTGAAGCGCGCTTTTCAGGGTGAAAATCGACCTAAGGCGCAGCTGAGGCGCACGCTTTTTGTACATGGGGTGTTTCTATGCTTCTGAGTGTTGTACAACAGGCTTTTTATGCAGTACGTTTATGTTTTTTTTTTCCATTTTAAAACATATATAAAGCTTAATTATAGCTAAACACTTATGGAATATATAAAATAAATTATATAATCACTTTGCACTTTGCGTACGAAAAGCTCACCGCTTTTGCGCTTCGCTTTTTAAAAATCGGTTTTAGACCTCATCGCTTTTGTGCGCTTCCCGCTTTTTTAAACCAAGCTACCCGCTCCACCCTTTTTGTTTGGTCTAATCTTGACTATGGTAACTGTGTGGTGGGTTTTACACGGTCACAATGTCAAACAGGTAAAAAATATATATAAAAAACAAAGACTAAAAACTAAAATGGTATGGTTTAAATAGGTTGAATTACATCTTAAATCATGTATTGTTATATCTGGAAGGTTTTGAATGAGAACTGGTATGCTTTACTTCTACCTCCAATTTTGACTCTTGCGTTGGACTAGGGATCAAATACTACAAATTTTAGTTTCATAAAGGAATCTAGATTATCTTGGTTAAAAATAGTAAGAAATTTGACCCAAAAAAGTCAAAGCATACATGACTTTTGGAACGTAGTTTAAACTTTTAAGTTTTAATCATTGCTGGAATGAGCCTCCTTCCAATATTGCATATATTTGGTTCTGTTTACTGACTTCTCTTAAGTCTTTGATTGCAGTTCACCAGAAAAGGCTTGATTCTCATAAAACCTGAAGGATTTGTTGTATGTTTGCATATCTTTAGCTTTCTCATGCACCAAGGCAAGACGGGAATTAGTCGTCTAATATTGATCGATAAGATTTAGATTTATTGTTGAATTTTAAAATATTAACATGTACAATATCAAATTTAAGTGCTTTCCACTACCCTCTTTTTTCACACTAGGTAATTTTAAGTGCTTCCCTATACCCTCTTTTTCACACTAGGTAAACCGTAGTTTGCATAATGTACCATTTGTGGTTTAGATGGCAATGCAGAGCTTTAAAGTAGAAATCAAAATGTCCAGTTTTAATATATTTGCATTTTTCCACCTTAAACACAAGAATAGCATGTATGTCTACTAAATCATGTACATCTTATCAGTTATTTGACATGTGTAAATCTTATGCCATCAATAGACTACACTAATAAGAATTAAAAGAATGTACCACGAAGACTTTAATTAATAAGAATTAAAACAATGTACCACGAAGACTTTAATTGGAATAAAAACATTTAACAAAGTAAACTTAATATTGAGATGAGAAAACCATCATAAACTATATGATGTATCATGAGATGATCGATAAACCAATACAAAAAGAGTATCGTATTGTAAATTGTCGTCGCCGTCGTATCGTGCGGGTTTCCTACTAGAATCACACAGTTTTATTTGTTTTCTCCTTTATTTGTTTTCTCCTGAAGCCGGTAACCAGCCATCGCACAATAACCACTAAACGCCATCAAGAAAGCACAAATCGATGCACACCGCTGATACTCCGCCGCCGAAGAAGGCCACAACCGACCCTCACGTTTTACTACACTGCCACCATCATCGTCGCACGCCTACATCCTCGTACATAGCCCTACACTCACCAACCTAAGTGATGTTTCCCGCCGCATCGCGCGGGTAAATGACTAGTATATATAGAAAGTATAATGTACAAAACGCCTTACGTACGTTAACGTACGCGACAAAATGACGCACTTACATATGAAAATCACGCACGTTATGAACTTTAAATACCTAATCACGCATGCAGGTTTTTTTGTACATAATCACGCATAGGGTATGTAATCACGCATAGGTATATGTAATCACGCACGTTTAAATAATCACGCAGGGGACTGATTAATCACGCATGGACTTGATCTGACGGTTATTATACTCGCGTACGTAAAGTATGATAAGGCTTTTTGTATGTTAACCTTTCTCTCTCTCTCTCTCTCTATATATATATATATACATACATATATATATATATATATATATATATATATAGAGAGAGAGAGAGTAGGGTTCCTACGGAAAGTGTGTTTTTCCTAGACAGTCTAGGAAGCTATCTTGTCCATCCGATTGGTGTGTTTAAGGATTGAGATTAAATCAATGACAATCTTGTAATAATTAACTATATTTAATAGATTGTTTTAAATGAGTAGGGGCAATTTCATCCTTATGTGTGTTTTAAACCAATCAAAAATAACCGTCAGAGATATCACATCTCCTTAATACACGCCAATTTCCCTCTCTCTCTTTCTCTCTCTAAACCCAAATTCGGAAACCCCCAAAATCATACCAAAAATACCTAAAATCATGGATGAAGATAAGAGATTTTCCTTGTTCCATATACGTAAGATCAAGCTTTCATTGTACTGCGTGTTTTACAAAGCGATTACGGGTGATTCTTGTTTGTAATTGACGGTATTTTGCTGGTTGCAGGGAAGAGATTCAAAAAGCAGGAAACTTTGGAAAGGATAGATAGCAACGGAACAGTTACCGGAAGCCGATCGAAAGCTGGGGCGAAATCTGCTGATGTAAAACACATTTGTATGAATCTGCTTGCAGTTAAAACACAGCTGTATGAATCTGAATTGCTGTTAAAACACAGCTGTATGAATCTGAATGATAAAACATATTTGTATGAATATGCTTGCTGTTAAAACACAGCTGTATGAATCTGAATGATAAAGCACATTTGTATGAATCTGCTTGCTGTTAAAACACAGTTGTATGAATCTGAATGCTAAAACACAACTGTATGAATCTGCTTGCTGTTAAAACACATTTGTATGAATCTGCTTGCTGTTAAAACACACCTGTATGAATCTGAATGCTAAAACACAACTATATGAATCTGCTTGCTGTTAAAACACATTTGTATGAATCTGCTTGCTGTTAAAACACACCTGTATGAACCTGAATGCTAAAACACAACTGTATGAATTTGCTTGCTGTTAAAACACAACTGTATGAATCTGAATGCTAAAACACAACTGTATGCATCTGCTTGCTGTTAAAACACAACTGTTTGAATCTGAATGCTAAAACACAATTGTATGAATCTGCTTGCTGTTAAAACACAGCTGTATGAATTTGAATGCTAAAACACAACTGTATGAATCTGAATAATAAAACACAGCTGTATGAATCTGCTTGCTGTTAAAAAACATCACCAAGAACAAACTGTTAAAACACAGTACAAAGAACATGCTGATAGATTCCAGCAAGAAAACGAAGGAATGATTGATATTACGTGAGATCAGAAATCGAAAACAAAAAATTCCGAAATTTATGTATAGTTAGTTATTGAAGATAATTTCCTAAAATAAAAATAGATTGTGAAAGTACATAAATGCCCTTTTAGATAAAATCCTTCAATGCCACATGTCGCGTTCTTATTGCTTCCTGGACTTTCTAGGAAAAACACACTTTCCACCCAACTCCTACTATATATATATATATATATATATATATATATATATATATATATATATATATATATAGGGCCAGGATCATTTTAGAACCATAAATATTTACAGAACTCGCAGAACTCCTAATAAACAATCTTTTTATTTATATATTTTTATGTTTAGGATAATTTTATCATTTATTATGTGTATTTTTACGATTACATGCATGTTAAGAGTAATTTTATCACTTTTTATATGTAATTTTATAATTACACATATGTAAACTAGTTTTTTTTACATATATGTAATTAGTTATGACACATATATATAATTTTGGCAATTAAACCTATGTAAACTACTTTTAACATGTATGTGTAACACCCCAAAAATATGCAATTTATGTGTTTTACTTTAAATTTATAAATATGAAAAATCAACTTAGATTAAAAGAATGTAATGTTAGTTTATAAGGAATGGGAGTTAGTATGTTAATAAAAAGTAATTAGAAGTAGAGAGGCTGAAATTGTAAATGATGAATTAGTTTTATTAAATAGAATTATAAAACATAAAACACACACTGAGTGTGTTCTCTGGAGATCGATCAAGAGGGGGAAACCCTAGTTTCTGCAAATTAGCAAAATTGAAAGGGAAATCAAGGCCAAATCACATGCATGAACTCGATTCTCTAACAATCTACGCTTGTCCTACAAAGTGGTAAGTCGAATTTTTGAAATTGATGAATTGTAGAATGAGGGTTTCGACCCAATCATGAATGTATGCGGAAATTTGTGTATTTGTGAGTTAGGAAAACACAATAGGATAAGAATTTTGTTAGAATTTGGTTTTTTGAATGATTTGAAGCATAAACCCACTTGAATTAGAGAGTTAAGGAAGAACATGAATGAAATTATATGCAAATTATTGTAATGGATAGTATGAGAATAGTCATTGATGAATTAGTGATAGTTAAAAACTGATTTGGAATGATTATTGTGGGAAATATTGGTTGATTTTAATGATCTAAGAATGAACTAGTAGAACCATGCTTTGAACACTTGTACCTTATGCTTCATTGATGTTATGCACACCAAGTGTTTGACAAAATGCCTCAATAAAGATGTTAGTCTTGTGAGTCATAAACTTTATCTGAAATGAATGTGTTTATGAAGTATGAGTAAATTGTATGATGTTTCATCAATTGGTGTGTGTAATTGAGTATGAGACATAAATTAAAAGAAGGAATGGTTATGTATAGGTGTTAAGGAAGAGAGTTCGAGTTAAGTGAAGCAACAAGGGAATCAGGACCGAGATACGCTACTTGTACAATTCATGATTTTATTATATTGTTGTGTCTAACATTAGATGTGTCGAATTGAATCGTGTATGAAAGTAGTATTTGTGTGGACCCTTTTATGAACGGGTCGAAGAATGAGAATGCAAGAATAGAAAGAATGGTATGAAGTTCCATTTGGAACATATTTGTGCGAAAGAATGAAACTATTTAGTAATTTTACAAGTTTGCGGATGTCATAATGGTTACAAGTCGGTAAGTTGAATTTTTGAGTTAAAGGAAAGAATTTTAGTGCTAATAAGTTTACTTTGTTGTGGCGATGTAGGTAAATCTCAAGTTTAGCTTTCAAGCTTCGCCCGATTCGAACACACTTCAAGGCCCGTCTCATGTTCCGCTACTTTTGTAAAGAAGACAATGTTTAATACTTTGGTTGCTTTGTCTATATCTAATAGTTAAAACTTGGTTCTTGTTATGTATTTTGAACTTAATGATTTTCGTATGTTTGTCAAAGTTGTTTGATGGTATTTATTATGTCCTTTAAAAAGTGTCGTGTTAAGTATATATTTTGAATGTGAAAAACAGGGGACCGCTCGTTTTATGAACGGGTCATGCCCAAATTTCGTTAGATAAAGTATGTCATTATTTAAATAATTAAAAAAAATTTGGGTGTTACAGTATGTAATAAAAGAAATACATATAATAGATGATAAAAAGATCCTAAATACAAAAACTTATATATAAAATGATTGTTAATTAGGAGTTCTGAAAGTTCTGTAGTTATTTAGAGTTCTGAAATGAACTCAACCCTATATATATAGATATATAGTGAAAGTGTAAAATACAATATCCCTTAACGTACAATACGTACGATATAGTGAAATCGCATGTTATAAAATATCGTGGATGAAATCGCATGTGATAATTTTGATAAAATCGCATGTTGGTTTTTTGTAACAATTTCGCATGTGGTAATTTTGATGAAATCGCATGTTAAAAAACCAACATGCGAAATTGTTACAAAAAACCAACATGCGATTTCAATGTGGGATGAAGATCTGACGGCTGAGATGAGCGCGTACGATAAGGGATATTGTACGTTAACCTAACCCCATATATATATAGGGGACCGCTAAAATGAAAACCACATCCAGTTGTAAGAACTATGAGAACTTTTTGATCTGAGGCGAGTTGGACCAAAAACTTTTTTCATAAACGTAGTTGCGTGTATTATAAACACATTTGTAAAAAAAAAAATTCAAAAAAAAAATGTCGTGAGTATAGTTTTGAGCACCACAAGTTTGTTTTTACGGGTACCGTAAATTTTAAATAAAATTTACGGTACCCGTAAAAACAAACTTGTGGTGCTCAAAACTACACTCACGACATTTTTTTTTTAATTTTTTTTTTACAAATGTGTTTATAATACACACATCTACGTTTATGAAAAAAACTTTTGGTCCAACTCGCCCCGTACGGTGTAGTTCTCATGGTTCTTACAACTGGAGGTGGTTTTCATTTTAGCGGTCCCCTATATATATATATATATAGGGTTGAGTTCATTTCAGAACTCTAAATAACTACAGAACTTTCAGAACTCCTAATAAACAATCATTTTATATATAAGTTTTTGTATTTAGGATCTTTTAATCATCTATTATATGCATTTCTTTGATTACATACATGTTAAAAGTAGTTTACATATGTTTAATTGCCAAAATTATATATATGTGTCATAACTAATTACATATATGTAAAAAAACTAGTTATAATTATAAAATTACATATAAAAAATGATAAAATTACTCTTAACATGTATGTAATCGTAAAAATACACATAATAAATGATAAAATTATCCTAAACATAAAATATATAAATAAAAAGATTGTTTATTAGAAGTTTTGCGAGTTCTGTAAATATTTATGGTTCTGAAATGATCCTGGCCCTATATATATATGTAGAGGTTCCTGTAAAAAAAGAGTTTTTTGTGAGAAAGGTAAGAAAGAACCTACACCATTAGATCTTTGATCTAATGGTTGAGATCATAATGGCAAAATTGTAAATAATGTTTACTATTAAACATATTAATTTTCTAGATTAAGGGTATATAGGTAAATTTAACATTTTTAAATTAAGAAACTAACATTAATGCACATGTAACTTCCCCCGTCTTTTTTAAACGTCAATAACTTTTTATACGTAACTTTTTTTTTTTAAATTACACCATAATAACGAGCGTTTTTTTATCTTTAATATGAGTACCATATTGCTATACTTATATAGAGAAAATATGTTTCGATCAGATGTTTAGTCCATGATTGGTGTTATATACTTACTAAATGGTGTTATATACTTGCTGAATGGTGTTTATAGAGATCTTTTAAAAAAAATCCAGTTCCTATAATTAAGGTGGCGGTTATGGGAAGTTTTTAATTAATTGAATTAATGATAAAATTACTTGTTTACCCTTTTGAATTAATTTAGATTTAGGACACATGTCATCTCCACAATATTTCTCAACTTTCTCACACTTTTAATCTTTTTTACAATAACCTTACCATATATATATATATATATATATATATATGTATATATATAGGTAGAGGATCCTGTAAAAAGTGCTCAAAGTGTATTATAACACTGTATATAATAGTATATAACACCATATAAACACCGTATAACAATATGTAACACCATATAATACCATATAACACTATGTAACACTATATATCATTATATAACAAATATAACACTATAGTTTGTCTGATAGCATGTCTATGATAGATGTATAGTGTTATATTTGTTATATAATGTTATATAGTGTTACATAGTGTTATATGGTATTATATGGCGTTACATATTGTTATACGGTGTTTATATGGTGTTATATACTATTATATATAGTGTTATAATACACTTCTCACACTTTAGGCCCTTTTTACACTATCCTTACCCTATATATATATATATATAGAGAGAGAGAGAGAGGGCAGTTAACATACAAAAGCCCTTATCATACTTCACGTACGCGACAATCGTAACCATCAGATCATGACTATAATCACGCATGGAACAGTTAATAACGCATGGATCAGTTTGTTTTGTGATAATCACGCATGGGAGCAATAATCACGCACGTTAAGGTGATCAAAATGTAATCACGCATGTTATCTATATTAATCACGCATGTTGTGTTTTGGTCGCGTACGTTAAGCCGTGAAGTACATTATACTTTCTTTCTCTCTCTTTCTCTCTCTCTCTCTCTCTCTCTCTCTATATATATATATATATATATATATATATATATATATATATAGGATTAGGTTTAAAATTGAACAGTAGTGTATTTGTGAACTGAGCGAACTAATCCTTGCCATACACGTGTGTAAATCAATGACCAGGATTTGTTTACTCAGCTCGCAAATATACTATTTGTGAACTGAATAAACAAATCCTGACCATTGATTTACATCATCAAATCGTAAAATACACTAGTGTATTTTCATATTCTGGCAATTGATTTACACTTGTGTATTGATAATTAAGGGCTATGATTAGTTCACACAGTTCACTATTAAGGGGGCTGTTTACAAATAAACATAACCCTATATATATTATATAGAGGGTTAGGTTCATAAATCAACTGTCAACTCAATATGTTGTTTCTTGTTAAAACCCAAACAACCATAACAGACTTAATCTAGCCTACGCAGACATGTGAACATTTTCTAAAAAAGCAAACGTCCCACGTATTCATATATAATTTAATGATTGATACTAGAATTTGTTTGGATAATATATTTTAAATAAAAAGGCAAAAGTATTATAATTGAAATAAACAATAATTGAGTAAGAATGATGAAAGGTTTTGTGAACATTTAACTTGGGAGTGTGTTATCAACATCAGCTAGCTTTGTGTTTTGCTTTTCTTTTTGCCCATAGCCAAATTCAACCCCATCTCCTTCTTTATTCAAATATCATAAAAAATATATATATTTTTTTCTTCTTCTAAAAACAAAACAGATCATGAAATATGATTGCCTCAAATGGAAGGTATAGATGATTCAAAAACCGATTATCAAATGTAATTAACCCATTATGGTTACCCATAATCGACTAGCTATTGACCGAGGATTGATGGTCAACTGTTTATTTATGCATTATAATAACACTTCCTTAAATGGTTTGTATATGTTGTACCATAAATGAGTAGATAAACAACCTAAGCAGTTAACTATATGGCCAAAAATAAGGAGAAAATATTTGCAATATTAACCAAACAAAAACTCTGAACTTTCACTTTACAACCAAAACATTTAACAGACTGGCATCCATTGTTCAGCCACTAGCAGGGCATTAGGTCCAGCAGGTAGGGGGGTCAGCTATTTGGAAGTGACCAATTAACAAAAAAACCAGAACCATATACTACTATAAAAATTACATGTTGGTTTTACAGAATTACAAACAAATGTCACGGTCGTGCTTTTATTCCTACATAACGCACTTTATTTGTGTCATGCGTCTAAGGGTGGATCTAACAATCGGGCCCTGTTTTCTATAGGTTAATCTTTTTAAAGGAGTCCGATTGATTAATATGGAATGAAGCCAGTACAACCTTTGAAAGAAGGCGGGCCACCTCCATTATAAAGATAGAAAGCATACATGACTATCAGATTACATAGCGGATGGTCCCTTGTACGACTTTTTACTCATATCATATGAATCATTATATATGTGGGGCTCTTAACTTGATTACAAGATAGTTTTAAGCTAGATGCCATATGATTGTTTAGCTAGATTTTATTTATCTATTTTTGTTGAGCGACAGTTGAGCATGCATAGTTATTAAAGGTGCTAGGCGCACTCAAGGCGCATAGGCCTCGCCTGGGGCCTAGGCGCAAAGCGCAAAAAAGCGAGCGCCTGAGAAAAATAAAGCGCATAATGAAATAAAATTAAAATATATTATGTATTAGAAAAAGTAAAACTATTCTTCAAACAAAATAAACAAAATCTTTTATATAACACCTTATATCATCTATTTAATACCAAAAGTTCTAAAATATTAGTGTAGAAAAGTAGTTTTCCTTGGATGAAAGTAGAAATCTGGCTAAAATCTTGTCGGAATTTAGAGAATTTGGCCGGAAACTCTCCGGAATCTAGGAATCGTGCCGGAATGTGCGCCTTAACCATCACCTGGAGAATTAAAGCGCAATTTCTTCTACTTAAAGTGCAACTGCCTCGCCTCGCCTGGAAAATGGGCCTAGGCGCAAGAGGCGATGGCTTTTAACAACTATGTGAGCATGATCGTCCATTTTTTTAATTCGTATAGCATACAATAAGAAATGGGCTCAAATTCTGTATCATCATGGTAAAATCGAACCTATGTCCTTTGGCATATCTACACCTGGCAATCATGACCCGTTTTTAAATAAATGGGTTTATTTGGGTAGATCAATTTTACAATGGGTCAAAATGGATCAACCCTATTAAACTAATCAACTTAAAACGAGTCGAGTTGATACTTTTTATAACGACCTAGGTTGACCCGAATCCGTTAGCTAACCCGACACGACTATTTTGCTAGGCTTAGGGGTTGTTTTTTGCCTCCTAATGGTTCCATTAAGATGTTACCCCTGAATCAGTCAGCATTAAGACACCTTTGAATCAGACAGCAAGCCTCTTACCCATTAAGTGTCAAAATGATGCTCTATGAATTTTATCCCTTTGTCCCTTCACTTGTGTTCGTAACCCTCATCTGGCCACTCACGCACCACATCCTCGACCCACCACCAACCACACCACATCGGCGTACTCTTACTGGCTCCACACTTACTGGTTCAGAGTCTCTTAACCAGTCAGGCCTCTTGACACAGAGGTTACCAAACGGCCCCCAAGGCATATGCAATATGCACAAAGTATATGATACTAGATAGAGCCCGACTAGGATTTTGGGCAAATACCAAGGGTCCCCGGTATGTAAATAGAAAAAGACGTAGAATCTAAAAAAGCATTTTGTTTCTCTTATAAGATTAAAAGGAACAAGATAATCTAGGATGGGTCCATCTCCATGTGCTTGCTTTTATGGAGTTAGGCATTACATACTTTTTAAACTAGTCTAGTGCTATTGGACTTAATAATTTTATATAGATTGTCAGTCTAGCACCATGGTGTGGTGTATGATTAATGTATACATTATGAGATACTTACAGAAGAAATGATTAGTTATCAGCTTCTAACTGCAACGGCTTGAAGTACTTTCCATCTATGAGATAAGTACCAATTGTCAGTCGAACGGCCCATACATCCTTGGGCTTCCTTGACATAATCCTGCACATGTCGTAAGTTTATCATCGAGGTTTAATCTAATTTAAATGAAAAAAGATTGTTGAATTTCAATATTATTGTATAAAAGGTTCATTAAACAAGGTAACATCATTAACCTCTGATTACAAAGATATTTCTCCCAACATATATATATAGGATAAGTGTAAATCAATGGCCAGGATTGAATGATGAAAATACATTAGTGTATTTTACGATACACTAGTGTATTTTACGATTTGATGATGTAAATCAATGGCCAGTATTTGTTCACTCAGTTCACAAATACACTAGTGTTCACTCTAGAACCCTACCCTATATATATATATTTAATCAAATAAAAAATGCAAATAACTTCAATGATATGTCTATGATTTTCCGTACTTAGTGTGTTGTTTCAAAATGGAAATGTATAGTATATAATATATACATACAAATATGTGTCATTGTCTAAAAACATATACTTCTATTTATATGACTAAAAATAGTTTTTTTCATATGTATATGTATCGGTTAATCATTTTACTTAAACAATATCAAAAGGGTTCGCTAAGTTTATATACTACCTTTGCAAAGAAAATGTCAGTTTTTTGCTATTAAATTGACCGATACTAGTTCAAATGTTCAATCATAAACTAATATATATTTGCTGTAAAATTAACTTGTTCTATTAAATATCAAATGCATATAAATTTATGTATTTGTCACTAAAGTTACAAATTGCACATGTTGCTAATAGTTTTACTGAATGAAAAACTAAATTTTTAGTCTCTTTACTGTCCAAGTGTACATAGGCTAACATATTTTTTGTTGGTAAAAAGATGAAAAATTATTGAATATGAAACTAAACCCTCAACTAACAAAAATGAAAATGAATGATTAAATGCAATTCAAGATAGGTAAAAGTTTGCAAACTCGAAGTTCATTTGTTTCTTTTGCAGTTTCTTAAATAAAGGGACTTTGCTACTCATTTGGTGCCTAATGAAATTCAAAGAGGTATATGGTTTATGAGGCCTTATGCCATCATCTCTTTTATAAAATTCTAAGAAGCTAATATTTGACACAAATATATACAATAATAGTACAAAAATACTCTATGGGGTTAATGCAAGTATCATGCTAATGTGATCTGCAGAACTCACATCTTTCGGTAATTAACTAATTATACATCAAAATGCACTTAATCTTAGTTTAGCTTAGCTGCTTAAGAATGACATACTGAGTAACAATAAACTAAAAATATGAAATAAAACCAGGTATCTACAACATATATGAAAAGGTTTTGCTACCGAAAACAAGTGTCTGCATGTGTGTGTACAAGAAAGAGAGAGTTTACCTGCCAACATCACCGGCTTTGACTAAACCAGAATTAACCCTAAGGCAAGGAACAGAAGCGGCTGTCTTCAACATTTTAGGAGCTTCAACTATGATAATTGGCGATCCTATTTGTAGCGAATCAGAAACATTTGGTGGCTCTTTTGATTCAGATATAATTCTACCAACAGAGCTCTGATTACTTCGGATGCCCCCCTGCCACTATTTAAGAAAGGATAAAAAAACTAAGTTATAATAAAAAATTTCTATAAGGTTGAAGAGAATGATTAAGCTTTAGTTATGCACTCAGCTATTCATATTATCTACATTCACATACATGGAGTTTACTGCCAAATATTTCGTACTGAACTTCCAAAAATCTATTAGGATGCGGCTTATAGACAATACAGAAGGTTGTTTCCATCTCCTAGTCTAACTGAGCACACAACAAAACTAAACTGGAAATTTTATCTTATGTATCATGATAAGTACAAATGCAGAGAGAAAAGTAAAATTATGCACATTAAACACCAACTGCACAAAGGCGGATAGGCTTGAAAAGGAACAAACAAACATACAAACGTACCCAGTAAAATTCCACCTACAGCTATAGGTTACCGGTGGGGTCTACGGTATTTCCCTAATTTTACGAGTTTGAAATACAAGTCACCCCCAATTTCTCTCAAAAAACTTCATAGGCGAGAAAATGGCCCAACTTAGAAAGGGCGTAACCTGGGCTACATCCGGAATTACGGAGCCCACAAGTAATCAACAGAAACGTGACAAAACGTCTCAACCGGCCAGATCATGTTGCAACTGTCAAACCAGAATTCCATCAGCTAGACCCCCAATTTTACGAGTTTGATTTTCTTTTCGCTTTCCATGTAAAAACGTCAGAATCTTTTATTTCAGTAATTTACTCGTTTATTTAGGAAGTCAATAACATTATATCAATTTTGTTTTGATATAGTTCTCTTTTATTTTTGCTTCCGCTCTATGTCATATACCCACACCAATCAACCTCTTAAACACATTTTAACATTAATCAAGCCAGAATAGCAACCAATCACATTTTAAACACTTTTGAAGGGTAAACATTATGGCTTGGAGTTGGCTTCAGACAAGACACAAGCAAAAGGTAAATAAGATACCATCCTTTGTGCTTCCAAAACACTGCATTAATTATAGTCGTGTATATAGTTCAAATTTTGCAAGGTGCTGGTATAGGGGTTATTAGTAGTAAATTAGGATTAGGAGCCGTTCTAAGAAAAATATATATATATAAAGACACTGATTAATCCTATCTAGTGGTTAATCTAATACCTATCTCCCTATCCATTGGCAAGTTAGTAATCACTGATATCTAGCAAGCATTAAAAGCCCAATAGAAACACCAAAACACGATAGTGAAGAGCTCACTTGACAATTTATATTATAAACAAAAGCAAAAGAAGCCTAAGACCACACGGTGTGGGAGTGGAAATCTGGTGGGGAGACCAGTCCACGCCCACCAAACCACCCCGTGCTTGGCGTTTTCCATGGCGTTGGGTGTGGGGCGGGGGATTCTTAACCGGCGTGGGGGGCAATTTGGTTGGTGATGTGGCGCAAGTTGATTGGTGGTTTGTGGTAGGAGTTTGTGATTGGTTAGTATATACAAACCTAAGGGTTTTGCGTTGAAGTCGAAGATAGCAATTTGTTGTTTCAGTCAAGTATTCTAACTTTTAAATGGATGATTCAAACATTGTACTGCACAATCCATATCAGTATCAATGCAAACAAAGCCCTAAATGTAACTGATTTGCGATATTATCATGTACAATGGAGGTAATAGAATAATGCAAACAAAAATTCAGAAGGAACACCTTGTTTTTATCGGAAAATCCAACCGACGAGATGTGAGTGAGGGGGAAAAGTTGTTGGGCATTGGAAGGTGAAGAGAGTGGTAGCGTTGCTGAAATGTGAAGAGATGAAGAAGACGCCATTGATGAATGATGATGATGGTGTGGAAGGTTTTCGATGAGGAAATGGAAATTGAGCGGTTGGCTGAACTTGGGGTTCATTTGGCTTTCGAGTCCTTCAGGTTTTGCCAAATTGCATATTCAACGCTAGAGTTGCAATGTTGGCTACTTAGGTTGTGCTTCTAAACGAGCCGAGCCGTTTATTTTAAGGCTATGCGGTATGGTGATGGTCCATCTTTGAAGGATGATCTATCACGTAAGCGCCATGTAGATCGTGTGTGAGGATGAGGCAAAGATGATGGAGGTGAGGAAATGAGGGATGAGCCTAAAATATATGTATATGTTGTATGTATATATGTGTGTGTGAGGGGGTTTGTCTTCTAGTGGGGCGTCTTCAACGTCCGGTTGTAGCCGTTTGGGACGCCGCCGGTTGGGGGGGGAGGAGCGGCGCCGATCCTCGACTATCCCAGGCCGAAGCCCACACCAGGCAGCCTAACAAGCTAAAGTATTGGGTTTGGACTCGGCTCAAAAGCTCGAGCCAGCTTGTCGCTCGTTTAATTTTGGAATACAATATTTTGATTTTAGTTTGTTGTATTTTTTACATGTAATAATCTTCCTGTACTAATAAATGAAAATCTTTTTTTGGACACGTGTCATTTCCTGTTGCATTCGCATCTTATTTTCCTATTTATCTCTCATATTAAATAATAATAATAATTTTAAACAAAAATATTAGATAAGAATAATTATTTAGATAAGGATAAACATTTATTTTTATTACGTTCATATTAAATAATAATAATAATAATAATAATAATAATAATAATAATAATAATAATTTTAAACAAAAAATTAGATAAGAATATAAACGTTTTATTTTATAATAATATTAAATAATAATAATAATAATAATAATAATAATTTTAAACAAAAAAATAGTGAAGAATACATGTTTAACAAAGTAAAATATTACATAAGTAAATAGTACATTAAAGTTCATTTTAAAAGATAAATATATAATTAGTAAATAGTACATTAATGTTCATTTTTAAAAGATAAATTTTGATGATTATTTGTATTAATATATGACATTAATATTAGGGTTCTTCATGTTCTTAGTGAAATTCGAATAAATTCCCTTATTTTGGAATGAAATTTAGATTATTGGGTGTTTTCCTAGTTTTGATCTAAATTTTATCTCCTAAAATTTCGAAATCTGTTATAAAAATTAAATGAATATTATTTTTGAAATATTTTGATAAATTTAGATTAGCATTAAAATAGGAAACTAAATCCCATAACCCCTAAAAAATCGAATTTCAAACTTAACAGCTTTTAATCAGTAGATTTCGAGTTTTAAAGGATAAGTTTCGAAATTAGGTGGTTTCGACTAAGGTTTCTGTAACACCCCCAAAATTCCACCTGCGGAAACCCCGCGAGGCGTGTTACGCATCAGAGTTCGAGCCACCAATCACATTGAACCAATGATAGATATTTAAACAAGTCATGACATTAATCACTAATATAAAATGTCAACATGTTATCAATTCTCAGTAGTTGTGTAGCGGAAGCATGTACTCAATCGTTTAGCAGTTGTTTTATAATAATAATCAAAATCAATGTATCGTTTATAAGTAAATCCCAGAGTCTCGATCCATGACCACTCCAGCACTCCCAGATAGCAAGTCCATGTTCAAAGGTTAACGACCTACAAGCATGCAAACAAGTGTGTCAGACTACGCTGGTGAGTTCAAAGTTTCGTTAACGTGTTGTGTTACCAGATATATGTTAATGCGATTCAATGTTGCGTTACGATGTTGCTCAAGTTAGTTACCCTAGGGACTACGCCCTTACGTAACCGAGGAGTGTGCCTCTTAGCAACCCACTATGTTGTTCAGTTAGTTACCCTAGGGGAACCGCCCTTACGTAACCGAGGAGTGTGCCTCTAAACAACCATAGTGAAACCCAGATAATTAGTTCACCCCCGTCCTTGCGGCCCGGTGTGAGGTTTCCCACCTAATAGCGCTATCAACTAATTACCCCCATTGCCCTCCAGGCAATAACCAAAACCGATTAAGTTGTTTACCCAATGTTTCCCTTCCAAATGTTTACCAGTTGTCCCAAACCACCGGGACGCATGCTTGAGAAAATGCAATGAACTCACCTGGGGTTGCTCGGTATGATACACGAAAAGGTTCAGTTAAGCTATAATGTGATCAACCACGTCCTAGCAGGTTTATTATACAAGTCAGGTTGGGTTCAAGTAAAGCACATACGATTACACAGAGTTAACACGTTACAAACACGTATAGATCGTGGCAACACTTTAACAGTCAAGCTGTACGAGCTACAGTCACAACATATCAACTTGTACAATTTAATTAAGTCCAAAAGTATTCGGCCCAACATACACAAAAACAGTTTAAACATTCATGGCCCAATAATTATCGTACAATGGCATTGTGCGATCCAGTTCGTGTTGTGCGACAGTTGGGTTGTGCGATGTGGTTTTGGGCTGTCCGGCCCAGGGCTCTAACAGTCCAAATCTAAACTATAGTCACGGCCCAACACACAGCCTTGTGCGATCAGGCTGCGCTTGTGCGACCAGGCTGCACTTGTGCGGTTTAAAACACCTTGTGCGAGTGACCTTGTGTTACCAAGATACCTTGTGCGTTTAGGTCCAGTTGTGCGAGTGTTTGGTCTTGTGCGATCAAGTTAACAATCTTTCCATGAATCATGCATTCGGTTACAGGCATTTACACAAATCAATTAACATAATTAGTTTCCATGTTTAACACTTATCAATTAACAACTAACTCCTTGCGTAACATGGTAATTATCGATCAAACAGGATTTTTAGCATCATATTCCCTTAAACCCTATGAACCCTAATCGAACCATTCATGAATACAACCTATTAACATTCAATCAGATTAACCATAACCCTTCAAACGATCAATACTATAATTCGAATCTATAGCATGATATCCGATTAACAAGAGCATGTTTCAAACATATACAAGCTGATTATATGCAACCATTCGGTTCCTTAGATTATATCCGATTCATAAGAACATCAATTATCAGATGACTATTCTCTTTATCACATAATATATACGATTCATATTAACTAAATCATTCGGATCCACACATACAAGATCGGCCACATATCAACAACATGATATCACATCATTTGACAAATACATAATCATATGAAATACTAACCGATTAATGGCAGCAAAGGTGATCCGAACAATAGCCTTCAGTTGCCTTGTGTTGTTGCCGTCGAGTAGAGAGAGAGAGATAGGAAGTCTAGGGTTTGTGTGTGTGTGAGAATTGTAACAAGTGAAAGAACAACACCCCTAGATGGATGCTTGTTTACGTGCAAACAAGTGGGCCGAACCCCATTCGGGTGCCCTATGGACCCGCGTACAAGGTGTAAAGCCCAAATGGCTTTGTGCGATCAAGTGTGGGTGTGTGTGTCGTTGTGCGATCCGGGTTTCAACTAAACATGTATAACACACATTCACATATAACAACACAACATTCAATTAACACAGTTCACGTAAGCGCGTAACGTTACACAGAAGCAGGTTCGAATCACGAGTTGTCACAGTATCCCCAACTAAAAAGAAATTTCATCCCGAAATTTGGTACGCACTCACTAAGAAAGCTAGGTAAGTTAAAGCAGCTAGATAAGCTAAAGCTGGGTAAGTTATATCGTTTGCTGGTTTTCCTGGGGTGTCACATCCTCCCCAACTTGGAGGAAATTTCGTCCCGCAATTCACCAGTGGTATCAAGAGTCGGTTCAATTCCTTGAACAATTTAGAACATTGAAGTTTTAACATATCCTTCCGTTCCTATGTGAACTTCAATCCACGTATTGAAGCTTAACAAGCCCTCACGATTGTCATAAGACTCCTGCTAACGAACCTTGACTTCTTAGCCCATTCTTTCGATAGATTCCCTGATATATACAACTGATCCGATGACCTCAAATTCCGGTAAGGGTATCACCAGGGTTTCATCGGGCAACCACTGCCTTAAACCTAGGGCATACATACCATTACGATAATTATCCCGTTTCATCAATTAGCCTGAGTTTGTGAGCCAAGTCACCGTTTGTTCCAGTAATCCGAATGTCTCACGTGTCGGAAAGTAAGCTTGCCAAAGAATGGGACCCAAATGCGTCCAGTTACGTAGTAAGCGCCGTCTGCCTTCTGTTCTAATCGCTGTCGTGAGCTACGTATGGCTTCAGCTTTGACATTTTCGGGTTGCAATGCTTCTACCTGAGCATTCCGTATTTGTGCTGGAAGGGTAGGCTGAATCGTAAGCTGTAGCGCTCGCACGCGCCGAGGTAAAGTGTCCTTCCGACTGAGGGCGTCAGCCACAACATTGGCCTTGCCTGGATGGTACTTGATAACGCATTCGTAATCGTTCAGTAGTTCAACCCATCGTCGTTGACGCATGTTTGAATCCTTCTGCTTAAGAATATACTCGAGACTCCTGTGATCGGTGTAATCGTGCCTGGTACCGTACAGGTAGTGTCGCCATATCTTAAGCGCGAAAACAACAGCTCCCAGCTCTAAATCGTGCGTCGTGTAGTTCCGTTCATGAATCTCGTAAGCAATAACCTTGTCGCGCTGCACTAACACACATCCAAAACCTTGAATGGATGCGTCACAATATACTACGAAATCGTTCGTGCCCTCTGGCAATGAGAGAATAGGTGCGCCGCAAAGTCTATCCTTTAGGTGCTGAAAAGCAGTCTCCTGGGGATCTCCCCACGGTAGGTGACACCCTTCCGTGTCAGTAGTGTAAGTGGCTGCGCAATCTCCGAGAAGTCCTTGATAAACCGTCTGTAGTAACCTGCCAAACCCAAGAATTGGCGTATCTCCTGTTGGCGTACGTGGTGCAGGCCAGTTCCTGATCGAGTCTACCTTGGATGGATCGACATGGATCCCATCCTTGTTCACTACGTGGCCTAAGAAGTGGACTTCACGATGCCAGAAGTCACATTTCGAAAACTTGGCGTACGGCTGTTCCTTTCGAAGAAGCTCAAAAATAAGGCGTAGATGCTGCTCGTGTTCCTCCTGACTCTTGGAGTAGATCAGAATGTCGTCGATGAAGACAATGAAGAACTTGTCAAGATAGGGTTTGCACACCCTGTTCACAAGGTTCATAAATACGGTAGGTGCGTTCAATAATATCAAACCATCCATCATATCAAACATAAAGTATAGTAGTTAAATTAATTCATAAAACCCAATACGATTGATGTTCAAACCAAACTTTGTTTGAGTAGCGAAAACATAATAATGAAAACCCAAAATAAATTATAAGTTCAAATATCGTTCATTGCGTCCCCTTGTCCTAACACGAAAGCTCGACCTCTTGCCTCGTTGCCATTGTTGTTGTTTCCAGCATTGTCATTATTCGGGCGGTTGTTGGTGTTGGCGTTCTGGTTTAACTGGGGGCAGTCCCGTTTAAAGTGACCCTCATCACCGCACTGATAGCACCCCTTCCTGAAACCATGGTTCTGCTGGGGTGGTTGCCCCTGTTGTCCTTGGTCTTGCTGGTTCTGTTGCTGCTGGTGTTTGGGTTGTGAGGTCCTACAATCCCTGGCCTCATGGCCCGGCTTACCACACTTGTTACACGTCCGCCCACACGGCCCCCAATGATGATATCCACACCTGTTACATCGTGGCTTTCTCCCTGCATACGAACCCTAGCTGTGGCCACTTCCCTGGCCTTGATTGACAGAAGACGACTGGCTGATGTTGCCGGTTACTGTTGTCTGGCCTTTTCTGAGTCTGGCCCGCACTAGATGCTTTGTCATAATCACTCCACTTCCGCTTGTTATCATTAGCGGACGCAGTGGAAGTGGGTGTAGCAGCAGTAGTGGCTGAAATACGCGGGGGTAACGAATCGCTCTCTACTTCTTGGTCCACAATCTTATGAGTCAGACGAACGATCTGTGTCAGATCATTGAGATGGGCTGCAGTGACCAAGCTCTTCACACGCGGAGGCAACCCTTTGATGAATAACTCAATCCTCCGAGACATAGGCCGGGACAAGTTCGGGCACATGTCGGCTAGTTCATACGATCGCTTCACATACGCTTCGACTTCAGATCCAACCATCTTCAAGTCGTAGTACTCGTTTTCCAACTTCTGGACTTCATCCCGAGGACAGTACTCCTCCCTGATCAGTTCTTTAAAGTCTTCCCAGGTTGTCGCATTCGCTGCCTCGATGCCCAATAACTGTACCTGGGTGTTCCACCACGTTAGGGCACCATCCGCCAAGGTACCCGCAGCATATACCCTGTCCCCAGCGGGACAGTTACAGATAGCAAACACAGACTCTGCTTTCTCGAACCATCTTAGGAGTCCCACAGCCCCTTCAGTCCCGGTGAAGGTCTGTGGCTTACAGTCCATAAACATTTTGAATGTGCACGCAGGCTGGTTAGGTTGAGGTTGCGCTTGTTGACCAGCTTGATAGGCTGCTAAAGCCTCAGCTACGCGAGTATTGATTAGGTCTGTCAACTCAGCCTGGGTCATGGTGATGTTACCACGTCCGTGTCCTCGTCCACTCATGTTTCTATAGTTGGGAATAAACCGATTTAGGAATCGAAACGAGATAGGAGTCAAGTATTATACTGATATTTACGTACTACCAAGTTCACACATAGTAAGGCAGAACCCTTCTCACGCTCGATAAGCCTCACTGGGACTCGCATGCACCCCGCGTCATTATTAAGTGTGCACCCATAATAATAAGGCAATTTGCATGCTTGTCTCAGTGCCTCTTAGCTTGCGCTCGAAGTTTCCCCCGTTCAAACAACACAACAGATGATATCACAGTTCTATGGTTTACATGAGTCGAAGAGTAGTGTCACACTATCGAGTCACTATGGTGTTAAATGTTTCAGTTCATGTACGCTGTGAGTGTGTGGCTGCTAAGCAAGTAATGTATAAAGTGAGAGAGAGACGAACCTTGCAATCTGGAGTTGAGTGTCATGATCGATTTTCGAAGTTGTTCGGTTATAGTCTGGTTTTACAAAATGTTCTAAAACCTAGTTCACTATAACCAGTGGCTCTGATACCAACTGTAACACCCCCAAAATTCCACCTGCGGAAACCCCGCGAGGCGTGTTACGCATCAGAGTTCGAGCCACCAATCACATTGAACCAATGATAGATATTTAAACAAGTCATGACATTAATCACTAATATAAAATGTCAACATGTTATCAATTCTCAGTAGTTGTGTAGCGGAAGCATGTACTCAATCGTTTAGCAGTTGTTTTATAATAATAATCAAAATCAATGTATCGTTTATAAGTAAATCCCAGAGTCTCGATCCATGACCACTCCAGCACTCCCAGATAGCAAGTCCATGTTCAAAGGTTAACGACCTACAAGCATGCAAACAAGTGTGTCAGACTACGCTGGTGAGTTCAAAGTTTCGTTAACGTGTTGTGTTACCAGATATATGTTAATGCGATTCAATGTTGCGTTACGATGTTGCTCAAGTTAGTTTACCTAGGGACTACGCCCTTACGTAACCGAGGAGTGTGCCTCTTAGCAACCCACTATGTTGTTCAGTTAGTTACCCTAGGGGAACCGCCCTTACGTAACCGAGGAGTGTGCCTCTAAACAACCATAGTGAAACCCAGATAATTAGTTCACCCCCGTCCTTGCGGCCCGGTGTGAGGTTTCCCACCTAATAGCGCTATCAACTAATTACCCCCATTGCCCTCCAGGCAATAACCAAAACCGATTAAGTTGTTTACCCAATGTTTCCCTTCCAAATGTTTACCAGTTGTCCCAAACCACCGGGACGCATGCTTGAGAAAATGCAATGAACTCACCTGGGGTTGCTCGGTATGATACACGAAAAGGTTCAGTTAAGCTATAATGTGATCAACCACGTCCTAGCAGGTTTATTATACAAGTCAGGTTGGGTTCAAGTAAAGCACATACGATTACACAGAGTTAACACGTTACAAACACGTATAGATCGTGGCAACACTTTAACAGTCAAGCTGTACGAGCTACAGTCACAACATATCAACTTGTACAATTTAATTAAGTCCAAAAGTATTCGGCCCAACATACACAAAAACAGTTTAAACATTCATGGCCCAATAATTGTCGTACAATGGCATTGTGCGATCCAGTTCGTGTTGTGCGACAGTTGGGTTGTGCGATGTGGTTTTGGGCTGTCCGGCCCAGGGCTCTAACAGTCCAAATCTAAACTATAGTCACGGCCCAACACACAGCCTTGTGCGATCAGGCTGCGCTTGTGCGACCAGGCTGCACTTGTGCGGTTTAAAACACCTTGTGCGAGTGACCTTGTGTTACCAAGATACCTTGTGCGTTTAGGTCCAGTTGTGCGAGTGTTTGGTCTTGTGCGATCAAGTTAACAATCTTTCCATGAATCATGCATTCGGTTACAGGCATTTACACAAATCAATTAACATAATTAGTTTCCATGTTTAACACTTATCAATTAACAACTAACTCCTTGCATAACATGGTAATTATCGATCAAACAGGATTTTTAGCATCATATTCCCTTAAACCCTATGAACCCTAATCGAACCATTCATGAATACAACCTATTAACATTCAATCAGATTAACCATAACCCTTCAAACGATCAATACTATAATTCGAATCTATAGCATGATATCCGATTAACAAGAGCATGTTTCAAACATATACAAGCTGATTATATGCAACCATTCGGTTCCTTAGATTATATCCGATTCATAAGAACATCAATTATCATATGACTATTCTCTTTATCACATAATATATACGATTCATATTAACTAAATCATTCGGATCCACACATACAAGATCGGCCACATATCAACAACATGATATCACATCATTTGACAAATACATAATCATATGAAATACTAACCGATTAATGGCAGCAAAGGTGATCCGAACAATAGCCTTCAGTTGCCTTGTGTTGTTGCCGTCGAGTAGAGAGAGAGAGATAGGAAGTCTAGGGTTTGTGTGTGTGTGAGAATTGTAACAAGTGAAAGAACAACACCCCTAGATGGATGCTTGTTTACGTGCAAACAAGTGGGCCGAACCCCATTCGGGTGCCCTATGGACCCGCGTACAAGGTGTAAAGCCCAAATAGCTTTGTGCGATCAAGTGTGGGTGTGTGTGTCGTTGTGCGATCCGGGTTTCAACTAAACATGTATAACACACATTCACATATAACAACACAACATTCAATTAACACAGTTCACGTAAGCGCGTAACGTTACACAGAAGCAGGTTCGAATCACGAGTTGTCACAGTTTCGACTCGAAATCATAAGGATTTCAGTCTTCATGACTCGAGACCACAAGATTTCGACTCGATATCATAAGGTCCACAACTCGAGACCATAAGGTTACAACTCGAGATCCTAAGGTTGCGACTCAAGACCATAAGGATACAACTGGAGACCAAGGTTGCGACTCGAGACCTCATAACTTACTCGAGATCTCATAACTAAGTCGAGATCTCATAACTAAGTCGAGATCTCACTCGAATCCTAAGACTAACTCGAAATCTCAACCTCATTACTTTATTAGGCTGTTTAATGTGAACTAAAATTTGGCTCGGGGCTTCGCCCCGAACCCCGTGCAGGGGGCACTCTGTCCCCTTGCACCCCCTAGCGAACTCACCGCGGGGTTCGATCCGCGCCAACAGGTGGTTTGCTATTAAATAATTGGTTTTTGTAAATACTTAGTTAATTAATTAGAATCGGATAATGTTTTACAAAACCAAAATGGCTTAACTTGAATGAGCTTCTGATGTATCATTTCTGGCGAAAGCTGATTTAATACATTTATTTATCGTTCAAGTATTACAAAAGCTATGTTGAGTGTGCATTATAAACGTGAATGTCTTAATATCTGGCCAAAGATGATTTAATTCATTCATGAATAGCATACTCAACAAGTGCATAACTAAAGTGATTGTCTCATTTCTGGCCAAAGCGGATTTGTCACAATCACTTTGCACACATACTTAAATGATTACACTTCTGGCCAAAGCTGATTTGTCTTCGTTTACGTAGAATTTTAACTAAGTCTATTATTTTGATGTTAGTAATAGACATATCACAACTTCTTCATATAATGATCCTCACATTAATGATCCTTCATTAATCTTATGATTTTTTTGTCTGCCTTATTTTCTGTACCCATAACTTTACTCACTGTAATTTTCTTCAATAATTTAATATCTCACCCACTCTAATTCTTAAACCTAAAATGTTTTGTTTTATTTAAAGTTTCTATAAGAATTAGCTCTTAAATTAAATCTTTGATTATCCCTTTAGACACGATAATCCTACCGCTCTCTTCTGATAAAAGTACTACAGAAGAAAATTAGAGCATGATGAATAGGATAAATCGAACGTGATGACTCTTATGATAATCAAGAACTCTCTAACATAATTGCTATCACTAAAGTTATTCCAGATTAAGTCTTTCCTAAGACTAATCTATTATCTATGGAATAATCACAAGAACTCCTCAGATGCATGCCTTCATTTAAAATTTTAAACTATAAGGTTAAGTGGCATTCATGAATACATCATAATGTACAATACCATGACCCATAAAGTTAAGGGCTTACGCATGGAAATAAGTACATTTTTCAGTACATTACATACTAAGATTTTCACTTGTACAATTTGATGCCTTATAAATCAACTATAACACTCAAAAAGTACCAAAGTATAATGAGTGTGTTGATAAGCAACATATGTACAAATAAATAAATGTTAGAAGCTGGAAAATAAGATGTTATTCACCTTACAACCACTAATACCCTAAAAGAGGATTGTTCTAAGGTCCATATTCAAAATACAACTACAAAATCCCAACTCTAAGGTTCTTCAAGGGAAAATCTCACTGCATAATTATGCCATTAGACTAGACATAAGCAACGAGGCAATCCATTATTCAAAAGAACAGTTGGATAAGTTAATTAGGTAGTCACTTGCTAATGATATTTAAGTCTGATAATTTTAATATTCCTATTAACACATGATTAGTTGACTCTAGTTTTAAACGTTTCCTTACCAGAAGTCAACAAGTAACTAACATGAGAGTTAGTGACAAAATTAAATGTTAAGACTATAAGAATCATAATAAGCAGTCTTCTAACAACGTTTTTCGATACCTTATATATATTCTGAAGATTAGTCAGAATATAGTATCATAATTAAGCAATGTTATGAAGGTTGTGAGGTTTGCATTGTCAACATAAAGTCACACTTACCTTAAACTCTCGTCTTATTTGTTCTAAATATCTGGATTGAAACATTACTAAGATAATACTAGATGATACCTTACACTTTCACAACTTTTGTCATCATGTAAATGAGAATTTGACAAAAGGAAAATGAGACTTATAAATTTAATCCATTATAACCGAAATTCATGAGAAATCATGACATGGTTAACGAGGATGATTTTCATCTAGTCTCATTCTAAGTGATTTTAAATCATGACGTTAAAGCCCTAAAATATGGCTTGGATTAAGGATTAAGTATGGGTCCATCATAAGTCATTCATTAACGTTCGTGGAATTTATTCCAAATGGAATATTCAGACATAATTTATTTATCAATTAAAGATTATCTACTTGTATCTAAATTTTGTCGCATATGGCCCACGGTCTTAGAAGAAATCTATTCATATATACACTTAATAAGATTTCTATTAGATATGTCCCTGAGTTTTCTTATGACATCTGGACATTAAGGGAATCAAATAAATTCTAACATATATATGATAGGTTCCCACGTCACGTACCTCATTGAAACTTCTCTTGTAGCATTTCTAGAGATACTAAAGATCAGTGGGAGCATTAAGTGTCTTAATAATAACTTGCAATAGTTGCAAGAGTTGGGGGAGTGAAAACTTTATATTACTTCAATTTACACCTCTTGTACAAGACACCGCTCCATCACGACACTGTTCCATCAAAACTTGTCTCCTTAAAATTAATGCTACTCTTACAAAAGTTTCATTGTTGCTTAATTGTGGGCACACTTAGATTTCTTACCTAAACTAACATAATCCTCAACAAGAGAAACTACAAAGACCAACGTCATTAATTTGTTTTTTCTCTATTAGAATTTGTTGGTCGTTAAATATTGATCCTAAGCATGCTGAGTTCCTAAAGATTTCTAAGGTCAGTGGGAGCAGTCAAAGTCCTTATCTGCACCAACTCTTACAAACTTATAATCCTGAAAATGATAGCAATCTAACCAAGAGCTAATCCATAAAACTGAAACTTTTAAAACCCAGTAATCAACTCAGGAGGTCATCTACGTTTAAAAACCTACTAACTTTGATGATTACATAACCTCCCCAACTAAAGTTAAAATGGATTTTGAAAAAGTTTACTGATCCTACCTCTTCTAATTAAGCCATTAGCGTCAATTAATCTTCTAAATGGAATAAAACAGTTTTCTAGTAAAACTGATTTTATGTGTTCGTATAACGTTTAGGATTTGATTGAATTACCTAAGAGCGTTCATAACTAAACCAAATCCTGATATAAGTGTTAAGACACGAAGAGGCAAGATTGATTGTCAAAGGTTATACTTAGGAAGAGATAAATTATCAAAGTTTTCTTTGAGGATCATCATTGTTCTAGTAGCTTATAATAGTTTAAAGCTACATAAGATGAACATTAAAAATAATTTTCCCTAACAAATGGCTGGCATATTTACATGTTCATAAAACAACCTGAAAGTTCCAAACTGAAGGTTAAAGAACACTTTATTTGTAAGCCAATAAAATCCATGTATAGGTTAATGCGAACATCATAATGTGATGAAATCTCAACGTAATTATTTTATCAAGAATCAAGTGGATTAATGTACTTACCTAAAAATGAGTGGGAGCAACTAAATTAAACTTGTCTATATAGATGATATTCTTTTTTGACAGGTATGTGTTACATAAGTCAAAGCATTGTTAACACAAACTTTGATCTAATAGATCTCAGAGATATCTCTTACGTGATAGATATCATAACATGCCGGGATAGACCCAATGGGACATTAGTTCCGTTCCATAAGTTTAACATTAAATGGGTCCTTATATATGTAACAAACAATACTGCTCTCCTTTAGAGGATAATATGATAAATGAGATTATTTATTTATGCTTCATTAATTAGAAGCCTTATGTAAGTTCAAGTCTATACTCGTTTAGATATTACTCACATTGCAACACACTAGATATGTCTAGATTAATGTGAAGCATCTAATGGAGTATTACAATATCTTTAAAAGAAACGAGAGGCTACAATTTAAAGAAGAAGTGAGAACTAAAACTGGTTGATTACTCTAACTTTGTAATATTCAAAGATGACAAAATGTAATTTCGGGTATATCTTTATGTCAGCAGACAAAACCTATCTCATGGAGGAGTCATAATGGACTGATATCAACAACCTAAGTTATAATGACATAATATAGTCACTAAATGTTGTTGGAAATTTATCAGTGGACTCATAAGTTTATTAACTCCATATAATTAATATTTTGAAGACTTAGTGTGATAAAGTCAACTATCATGACTCCTTGAAAAGTAACAGCTCGAGAGGTGCTGCATTAAATTTCGATACACAATTAATTATCCGTTTATGAACGAATTGAGGAAACTAAGTTTTGTATCGAATACATTCATGATATGCTTAAGGATCCTATAACTGAAGGGTTGTTACCCATAAGTCGTATTAAGAGAGCTCATAGACGGGTATTAATTGATGGCCGTGCGCAACTGCATATCATACTATGAATGACTAACTATTAGTTAATTTTCCTCATCAGTTTGATTTTGTATGTCTCTAAGAATATGTTAAACCGGCATAATGGCATATAGACAAATCAAGTTACAAATCTGTTGGGATTGAACCCTACCAGAGGAACAGATAATGTAAAGCCAAAACCGGATCACATCAGTGGACTAACAATAAGCAGCAGCCTACACTTTGCTTTCCCCTTGACAGTGGTATTCTAACAGCTGATGGATCTTATGTACTGCTCACTACAACAATGATGAACCAAACACTGATGAAACTCTAAAGAACTGCTGAAGACAAACACTGTTGCTCTATCTACTGCTGTTTCCTAAGTACTGCTGAAAGACACAAGCACTGCCCACTCAAAGACTGATCACCTTTGAAGAAAGCACTGAAGTTCAACATCAGTGCTCAGGCTACAACAGTGGACCGTGAAGCAGTTGTTATCTCTTGGTTTGTATTGTAATAATAATCAGATGTTGCATATCAGTAGTTTGTTTAGAACAGTGTATATAGGTTGTTAGTTTGTTAGATGTCACTTTCATGGTGACGTCAGCTGAGATGCTTCAGTGGTTTGGTTTGCCTATAAATGGAGCAGTACCCTGTACTGTTACATTTGATTGACTGAGTGGATTCTTCTTCTTCTTCTTCAGTCCAATCCTTTCATCTTGTGCAACCAACCTTGGGGTATCAGGCTGAGGGGGAGCTTAGTTCTGTAAACATGCTGTAATCATTTGCTTTGTATTTCAATCATTCAACTTAATGAAAAGCATTTGTTTATCAAACTATTTTCCTCTTTGATTGTGTTTACAAAGTTTGTATCCAGTTCCGCTTCACTTTATATCATTTCTTATATTCTGACTGTTCAATTTATACAAACAATCACAATCATGAGAGCCTCCGATCCTAACAATTGGTATCAGAGCTTGGACAGTCAAATTCGATCTAACAATCAATTTGACATAACAGTTCAGCTCACAATTCATTGATACTAAGGTTGGTCGTATTTTAGTTGAAAAACAGAGTAATGAGAAATCATGTTTGATGTGTGTAAAATGCAACATATAAATCACATCAATTGAGGCATAAAACTAACCCTTTTTAAGTACTAATGTTGGAAAAAGAGTGTTTTTGTCTTCCTTTTGTATTTTCAGGATGAAATGAGCTCAAAATCACAAAAGAAGCAAAAAGACAACTAATTCTACCATAAATACAAGAAAAGGAACAAAAGTAGACTGCCCGGACCCTCAACGGCACCTCCCAAAGCAAAGGAAAAGAAACAGAGTCTGAACACGCCCCGTGTCCAGCGAACACGGGGGCGTGCCCAGGAAGCAGCAGAAAAGACAAACCAGTAGAAGCTTCCATTGCCCACCACGGGGCCGTGTCCAGCGGGCACGGGGGCGTGGTGAAAGTACAGCAGGCGCATTAATTGTAATTCGCAATTACAATTAATGAAGAGAGAGAATGTCAGACGGACACGGGGCCGTGTCCAGCGGACACGGGGCCGTGTCCAGCCTTCTGTTCAGCCTATAAATAGAGGAGCTTGGCTTCATTCTCTCTCGTCCCTTGGCACACCACCTCTCTCACACTTCATCCACCACCCACCACCACCATAACACCATCATCCACCACCATCATCCATTGTCCATCGTAGAGTGTGTGAGTCGTCTCGGGATCCAAGATTGATCGTAAGAGTTCTTGACAATCAAGGCCATGTTTGCCTAAGTCTCTTACATCACTTGGTGAAGACAAGTGTTTAGTATAATACTTTTTATTTTTAATCTTTTGCACTTTTTATTTGGTTTTGTATTAATGACTTTAATAACTAGTTACTTATGTTGAAGGTGATCTTTCCTTATCGTTTGTCCGTGGTGTCTTGGCATTATTTTACTGTCTATATAAAATAAAAGATTTTCACCATTCATATCTCCACGGTCTATATGGAGATATGTTGGCTACCTGGTCGGGGGTTAAGGGAACGGTTTGGTAAGGGTCTTGCCCTTGTTCAGCGTTTAGAGGTCCTGCTTGGGACCTGGGTCAAATTTAGTAGGATCTCCTTCAATGCCCATAGGTATTGGATGGCGGGGATCCAAACTCTTTGACCCCCTCATAAGTTAACTACTATTAATACTATAACCCGGCTATTTAGGACTGTATCCCTGCTGACTCAGACTACTTAGCCGAGGGTAACGTCACCGCCAAAAGCGGGGCCTACCACAATTTGCATTAATAACTTAATTAATTATCTTTCAATAATCCGACCCTTTAGGATTGTATCCTTGCTGACTCAAACTACTGGGTTGAGGGTAACGTCGCATTCAAAAGAGGGGCCTACTACAATAACTAAGATAATCTCTTAAACAAGTGCAAAAGTGCAAAAATAATCAAAGGTTATACTAATACACATGTCGGATCCAAGTGATTCATCTTGTCTATCTGTTTTTTATTTTATTTTTATTTTTCAGCATTTAGTTAGTTTTTATTTTCTTAGTTTAAAAACATTTTTCTAACCTTTTTGATTCGATTAGACGTTGAGGATAAACCGGTACTAAAAGCTCTTGTGTCCTTGGACGACCTCGGTATCTTACCAACACTATACTACGTCCACGATGGGTGCACTTGCCCATATGTGTGTTTAGTGTTAGTAAATATCGTGTTTTATAAATTTAAAACTTGGTTAAAAGTGTAAAAAGGGGCTTAAATATATATCAAAAATATATACACACCGACACACATCAATGTTCAAAATGATGACTCAAAAGCTCTGTAAAACAACCAAGATGTCATAAGATTCACAAATCTCATACAACTGATGATGTCATGCACAAATCACTCATAGTTTCCAGATCTGAAAACTTATCTGGTAACTATGGTGTGCTCATCTTCATTCAAAATTGATTTCAACTGTTGTTATGAAATTTGTGATGTTTTTATATTTTACACTAAAGTATGCACCTCATATTAGCAAAGCCTATGTTTATCCAAACACTGGTGCTCTGCTAACATAGAAAGAGGGAAATAGAGCTTTAGTCAAAATTTCTTATGTGCTCAAAGGCAAGTTGAGAATCCTCAAAAGGACCAAAACAACTTTGTCAAAACACATTAAGAAAATAAGATGTCAAAACAGTCCAAATCATACGTAATGTGAGATCTGGTAATAAAGCATGTACAAATGTGGCCAGATCTCTCAAAACATTACTTCAAAAAGGTTCTGGACTAAGCTTGTTCAAAATAAAATCTCCCAGTGAGTATTTCTGAACATGTGAATGGAAAGGGTAAAAAGGGAAAAGGGAAATGAACAAATCTCAAAGTGTGGTTATCTCAAAACTTTTGAATCCAAAAGAAAAAGAGAATAAGCATAAAACACTTATGAGGTCAATGTTGGGTAAAACAGTGGTCATCATGCAACTGTGTGCTTTCATCAAAAACAGGAATCGTTCAGGTAACAATGGCATCTCCAGTGATTGTCCTTAAAAGAAGAATTTACAATCAATTGTCAAGAAAATGACCCTAAACAGTGATCATAATAACTTGAGAATGATATGATCATGAACTTATGTGAAAAGCTGTCAGATCCTTTTGATAATTTTCAAAACATCCTTTAATTTTTTTAAGGTGTTTTTCTCAAATAAAACCAGATATATTATCTCATTTTTCCTGGATAATGTACTTTGTACTTTTACTCATTTTTTATAGTAAAAGTTTCTCACCGGTCAGGATGTAATTTCTTATTTTTTGTATGAAATTACTATCCTTAAATCTGATCAAAAGGAAATGGCACACATATCAAGGTCATGTTAAGCTCAAGTTTGGTTGTCACAGATCAAAAATTGATTGCAAATTGATTTTGAACTACTGAGATACTCATGTTCTAGTTCAAGTAATTAGACACAAAATGAGTAGCTTTAGTAGAAATGTCTTCATCATCTGGGATGCTAAACCATTGTCTGGAATAATGGACTTTTGGCAAAACCTTGAACAAAAATTTCTGTAGATGACTGCTGGCAATTTAATCTTGATAATATACATCTAAAATGTATTTTGTTAAGAATAGCATTTCTGGTGCTCAACAGATGTTAGATAAGATATTGTGCTTTCACAAGACAAAATCAATTCCTACATCTGAACAAGCAGATGCTAAAATTATTTGTCAAAAGTCAAAACACTGTTGCACAAACAGTTGTTATATTAATGATCCTCATTATTGTCTTTAACCACTGATGTACCTTAAATGCTGTTGTGCTTCAACATCTGCTCTCTAAAGTCTGTCCACTGCTGATAGTCAACCTCTGTTCTTGCAAAAACACTGATGTTTAAAATCATTGTTCTATCCACTGATACACCCACTGCTTCATTTCATTACCGTTGTAACTACTGATGCTTGATCCATCAGTGGTTGTCAAAACAACTGTCCTCCATTATTTACCATTCCATCAGGGGTTGGCACGTGGTCAGTTTTTAGCCGTCAGATCATTATAACCGCTGCCACATCAGCATTCACTTTTTCCCTAAAACAAAACCCTGATTAAACCCAAACAGAGGCTCACACTGTCGAATTGAATTCCAAACATTCTCTTCACAAAGCAGTTTCCCTCTCATAACTCCAAAAACCTTCTTCGATCTTCTTCATCAAAAATGACGAAACCAAAATCGAAGTCAAAATCAAAACCATCGTCTTCCTCCACCACAACAGATGCCACTCAAATGGCCGCTGAAACCACAGAGATTCGCTACAAATCTCCACACAACTATGTGGGTATACTCACAAAACCCACAACTGACAACACCTTCGACTCAATCATTGACATCTTATCTGCATCAAAGTACAAAACTTTGATAACAGCAGACGCTCCCATTTATCTTCAAACCCAGAGAGAGTTCTGAAAAAATGCCACCCTTGAAAAACAAGGAGACATCATCACAGCCATCAACTCCTTGATACAGGGTAAGAAGGTTCAAATCTCTCCACAATCCATTTCTGAAATCTTTAAACTCGATGATTTGAAAGGAAAAACCTCATTTTCTAAAAATGAGTTGAAAAAGGATTTCATAAACAGGGGCTATGCAGAGCAACCTAAAAGGGATACCTTACAAAAAGGTTATTTTCCTTCTGCACCCAGATTTTTATTTCACACACTGTTAATGTGTGTTTCTAATAAAACAACGTCATTTAATGAAATACCAACAATAAAAACTTTAATTACTCCCAAGAAATATTTGATGATTTGGCAAAAAAACGTTGATAATAAGGCATTTCTGCTCTTTCCAAGATTTTTAAGCTATTTGAACAAAAATTTGTAGAGAAAGAAGCAGATCTGCCCAAACAAGGTGCCTCTTTTAAAATAAACTGCTTAACACCTGAAACATTCTCAAGAATGTTGGCACCAATAAAAACAAAAGCAGAGGTGCCTGAGCAGAATTTAGCAGATGAAACTGCTCCTTAGGTATCTGTTGCTGAGCCCACTGCTCCAGGTGATCAAAGCAGCACACCCACTGTTTTGAAGCCCACATATGCCACCACAAAAAGGACCAAAAAGAAAATATCCAGAAAGCCCACCAAAACCAAAACAAAGGCAACTCTGGAAGATGATATCCCAGAGTCAATGCCAGTGACAGCACAAAAGTCACCAATAACCACTGCTGCTACTTCCTCACAGCAGATGGAAGAAAGATCTCAACCTTTGCCTCAAACTCCTCCTGCATCCTCACAAAAGGATCAGGTTGTAAACACAGGGACCCCACAATATGAAGCTCTGGACCCACTCGGATCCATCTTCCACAGTCCTGATCCCAAGGACATGTCTCTTTCAACCCCTTTACCCTCACCTCAAATAATACCACTGATGTGTGTAAAATGCAACATATAAATTACATCAATTAAGGCATAAAACTAACCCTTTTTAGGTACTAATGTTGGAAAAAGAGTGTTTTTGTCTTCCTTTTGTATTTTCAGGATGAAATGAGCTCAAATTCACAAAAGAAGCAAAAAGACAGCTAATTCTAACATAAATACAAGAAAAGGAATAAAAGTAGACTGCCCGAACCCTCAACGGCATCTCCCCAAGAAAAGAAGAGAAAACAGAAGCCTGAACACGCCCCGTGCTCAGCCAGCACGGGGCCGTGCCCAAGAAGCAGCAGAAAAGACAAACCTGTAGAAGCTTCTATTGCCCACCACGGGGCCGTGTCCAGTGAGCACGGGGGCGTGGCGAAAGTACAACAGGCGCATTAATTGTAATTGCGAATTACAATTAATGAAGAGAGATAGTGTCAGACGGGCACGGGGGCGTGTCCAGCGGACACGGGGCCGTGCCCAGCCTTCTGTTCAGCCTATAAATAGGAGTGCTTGGTTTCATTCCAATCCATTCCTTGGCACACCACCTCTCTCACACTTCATCCACCACCCACCACCACCATAACACCATCATCCACCACCATCATCCATTGTCCATCGTAGAGTGTGTGAGTCGTCTCGGGATCCAAGATTGATAGTAAGAGTTCTTGACAATCAAGGCCATGTTTGCCTAAGTCTCTTACATCACTTGGTGAAGACAAGTGTTTAGTATAATACTTTTTATTTTTAATCTTTTGCACTTTTTATTTGGTTTTGTATTAATGACTTTAATAACTAGTTGCTTATGTTGAAGGTGATCTTTCCTTATCGTTTGTCCGTGGTGTCTTGGCATTATTTTACTGTCTATATAAAATAAAAGATTTTCACCATTCATATCTCCACGGTCTATATGGAGGTATGTTGGCTACCTGGTCGGGGGTTAAGGGAACGGTTTGGTAAGGGTCTTGCCCTTGTTCAGCGTTTAGAGGTCCTGCAAGGGACCTGGGTCAAATTTAGTAGGATCTCCTTCAATGCCCATAGGTATTGGATGGCGGGGATCCAAACTCTTTGACCCCCTCATAAGTTAACTACTATTAATACTATAACCCGGCTATTTAGGACTGTATCCCTGCTGACTCAGACTACTTAGCCGAGGGTAACGTCACCGCCAAAAGCGGGGCCTACCATAATTTGCATTAATAACTTAATTCATTATCTTCCAATAATCCAACCCTTTAGGATTGTATCCTTGCTGACTCAAACTACTGGGTTGAGGGTAACGTCGCCTTCAAAAGAGGGGCCTACTACAATAACTAAGATAATCTCTTAAACAAGTGCAAAAGTACGAGAATAATCAAAGGTTATACTAATACACGAGTCGGAACCAAGTGATTCATCTTGTCTATCTGTTTTTATTTTATTTTTATTTTTCAGCATTTACTTAGTTTTATTTTCTTAGTTTAAAAACATTTTTCTAACTTTTTGATTTGATTAGACGTTGAGGATAAACCGATACTAAAAGCTCTTGTGTCCTTGGACGACCTCGGTATCTTACCAACACTATACTACGTCCACAATGGGTGCACTTGCCCATATGTGTGTTTAGTGTTAGTGAATATCGTGTTTTATAAATTTAAAACTTGGCTAAAGGTGTAAAAAGGGCTTAATTATATATCTAAATTATATTACACTACACACGCATCAAGTTTTTGGCGCCGTTGCCGGGGACACAAGGATTTTAAGAAAGTTAGGAATCAACGGCCTAATCATATTTTTATTTTTCTTTTTAATTTTTTAGGATTTTCTTAGTTTTTCAGCTTCTGCAGAGCTCAGCACGGGCCGTGCCCGCTGAACACGCCCCCGTGCTCAATCATTGGAACTGGAAATCCTGTTTTAAGTCAGACAGTAAGCTGAACACGGGGCCGTGTCCACTCAACACGCCCCCGTGCCCAAGATTCTCTTACTGAAAACAGAACCGTTAGATCCCGGCGGTTGGTAATTTCTGACACAAACATGAGTGATAGTAATTCTTTTTACTTTCGGCACTCTTATGGTATGT